>NC_041331.1:4167500-4395000 GCF_004354835.1 Perca flavescens
GTACACAATTCAACAAAACTGTGAACACACCTAAAGGGTTGGTTATAATCCATTGCACAGGACAGCCTGTAAACTGTGATGGTTAGAATTTTAGCATTCACCTTTGTTTTCTCTTCCAAATTGGTTAAACTGGGGGTTTGTTTACAACCTGTCTGATGGCTGACGTTTCTTGCTTTGTCACTGTATTCCCCCATCTCAGCAAGTACTTTTGTGAGTATTATTGGCAAAAACTACTAAAATAAGAACCATGTTGTACGAAACCAGAACTATCCTTCTATTATTTCTATATTTATATCTTACGATGTCAATGCAGTGTGGTTGGTAACTCATTTTTTCCGATTATTCCCGAAGTGAATTCGGCACAAACGCCCTATTTTGCAATGTGAAATGTAAATTTGTATATCCGCCCCATGATTCGGATCCACTCCAAAATGTAATGGTTTCTTCCTTGGCGGATGCTACACCCTTCCACCAGGTTCAAAAGGCAACAAAAAAAAAAATCGGGCCAGTAGTTTTCCGTAATCCTGCTGACAGACAAACAAACAAACTGAGGCGAAAACACGACCTCCTTGGTGGAACAAAAATGGCATTTTTTATGCCATGCAAAAAGAATGCTACTGACGTTATATGAGTGCACACACACGCACACTGGTGTCATTATTCCACATTGGCACTGGGTGCAGTATCATTACTATGCATTTGGTCTGACTGGAACAAAGCGTGACACCAAACGTGCAGCAGAGAGCCAAGTTCCTGCTGCAGGCTGACTCCTGTCAGCCTGATTACTGCTGTGTTCTCGATCCATGTAAGACTATAAAAACCAGAACCTGTTTTCCATTAACAGAGTACACATTACTACACACACACAACCTACTCTACTTCATTCATTCCTTTTTATCTTTGTCCCAAACTGTCATTTTGGCTTTATCCCTTTTCTTCCCTTAGTCTTTTCCTTGCTCACTTTGATTCTTCCTATCTACCTTAGCTCCGTTACATTCCTTTCTGTCCTTATACCTCTCCTCTCATTCCTGCTTCTCTATCTTTCCTATTCTCTATTCATGGCTCCTTCCATCCTTTTTCTTTCCACCCTTGCTTACTTTCTCTCACCTCACTTGTTTTTCTTTTGTTTTCTCCTTTCTTCCATTATGCATACTGCTCAAAACCAAGATGAAAAAATGTAGTAAGTTTTTGTTGCTAAACTGTATGTAAAATTAGCGGTGACGTTAAATCACCAGTTTTACCTAACGTTATTGTTCATATTTTGGCACAATGTTTAGTAATGACAGTAGTAGTGGTCATAGTAAGTGAAAATGTGATCCGAGATTGGAAAATGTGTTATGCATCTCGAATTGTTCATTAGCTATATGTATAATGTATATCTATATACATTACACTATTATATCTATATTTATAGCTGAACAGACTCACAGTAGTAAAACCGATTTTATTCTGACCCAAAGACTCTTTCTGTGAGAGAAAGGACTCTACACCCTGTAATGGAATTGTAAGATATATAATGCTTTTTAGAACCAATTGCAAATAATAACAATAACATTACAATAATAATCATGATTTCAATATTGATCAAAATAATTGTGATTATTTGTTCCATAATCGAGCAGCCCTAGCTCTAATTACTGTAGTTTCTGCACATCAAGCCATTCTGCTGACAAGAAATGAGCACAGAGGGAGACAGAAAGCGAGGTCAGCCAGTTGCTCAACTGATTAGCCTACAGCTCAATTATTTGCCTTAGTGGAAAATTAGGCCTGTTTATAACTAGGAATTTTACACGATAATGGGAACAAATAATTAGACTAATTTCCCTCAGAGCAGACTATGCGTCACAAGAAACTGCTGTGAGTTGTTTGGTCTGATTGGCAAATGGAGGGAAACAAGTTTATATTTTCCTTGTAAGAGTGGGAAAATTTTTTTTTTATATGTGATGTGTCTATATATATAGAGACATCACATATAAAAAATTATTTTGAGATATTAAAATACCATGTTGCAATAACTATAGTAATTTCACATCCATGAAATGCTGGGTTATCCGATTTTAACAGCTGTAGCTAGCTATCTAAATGAGCTAATGTTAGCTCCATTAGTTATAAACGTCATGTCTGGCTGACTTTTGAGTGATTCCAGCTGACTCGTTTTAAAACAAGAGTCCTGTGAAATGGTCTTAAATATACGTTTGGTAGCTAGATAAATGATACCATGCTAAAAGTCATCTTCCTCACCAGTTGATGATCCACGTAGAAGACAAAATAAAGAAATGAACAGCATTGTCCTTGAGTCACACTGTAGAGCTAGTTACTCACAGAATTATAAGTATGTATGATGAAGAAAAATGTAAGATCAGACTATTACTTCGATCTAACTTAGCCCTGTGTGGCTGTTTAGCTTGCACATTGTATTTTAAAACAGTATGTTTTGACTTTTAATGTTAGTCAAGGCTGTTAGGGTGAGAAAGATACAAGTACAGTACATGTATTTGGCAAACCTAAAACTTTCTCAGGTTATTCTGACTGGAGTTGCAGGGAAGTAAAGGTCCCCAAATCCAATAATGAGCAGGACAGAGCTGCTAACGTTAGCCTAAACTCTGACAGCTTCCACACAGTAAGGACGTACTACATAAACAGCGTATGGTTCAGTCACGAAGGGGCTTTTTTTTTTTTTTTTTAAACCTGTAACATGAAAAAATAATGTTGTTTGTTGATGATATGCTTCTTGGACATTAGGGGTGGGAATCTCCAGAGGCCTCACAATACGATATCATCACGATACCTGTGTCACGATACGATATTGTTGCAATTTTAAGCAATGTATTACCTTTTTTCCAACTTCAAATTTTTCCCAATTTCAAATGATGTCCCCAAAGGAAAATTTTGTCAACATCTGTTTTATCTAAAAAGATAAATTTCTCTGTCTGTTCATCTCACTTCAAATTTTATTGCTGCAAAATGGGATTGTCAAGCAGACAGACTGACCAACACGTATATAATAAAAGATCGACACTTGGCATCTGTGTATCGATACAGTACTGCCACGAAAAATATCACAATACTATGCTGTATCGATTTTTTCCCCCACCCCTATTGGACATACTGCTTGGTTATGGTTACCACTGTAGGTAGTAAGCTAGTTAGCCCAACCCGCTAACATTTGCAGCTAATGTTAAATCAGATAAACAAACCTTACACTTTTGCTCTTGTGTTTTTGGTTTTGTAAAAGACACCACCCTTCAATTCAATAAAAGGCCATTATTGAAATATATACACACACTGAAAAATGACATCACCGTAAACATAGTGCTTACCTTCCTGTATGGACGGGGCCTGCAACATTTGCTTGTAGTAGGAATAGTACAGTCCACACTCTGTCCGAAAGGAGATCTCCCGCTCCACTTCCTGAAAGCAACAAGGGAATTTTAGTTGTATGAAACCAAAGACTTCTGTTCTCTAAAATATGGAAAACAGATATGCTGGCAAAGCATGACAGAAACATGGAGGATTGACGCAAAGCAGCTAATACAGTCGTAATCCTCAAAAGTAACAATAAGACAGGTAACACAGTGTGTGCCTGTACATGTGCGTGTGTGTATGTGCTTAGATGATGTCTTCCCAAGAGATTTCCTGCTTGCCATGAATGATTACTGTTCCACTGTGGGGTGGGAAACGGAGAGCAAACAGTGAACAACCAGCTGCAGAATATTAACTCAATCATCAATCTATCATGTTCAGCTTGTAAATAGTTTTCACAGCTGTGCTCGATTCAAAGCAAATTATTTGATATATTTCATTGACATATCAGCTATGTGAATTCACTGAAAGTATCCAGTATCCTGTCCCTGCACAGTTGAATGTGGTCATTCCAGGGGACCAAAGAATTTTTCGGAGTATTATTACAGTACGATTTATGTCATCTTTTCCCAGTAATAACTTATGATTAAAAGCTCATCCCTCATAAAAAGACCATTAAAAAAACAACTAAGAACTACTTAAGAACAGATTTTCCACTAAATGACTTGGAGGGAACAGCCCTGCTGATTTCCATTTGCATTACAGCTTAAGCTATTATGCTGAAAAAGACACAAATCCACCATGAAGTCACATATAAATTCACTTTGTATACAAAATGTTCCATATTCTAACCATCCCCCCTAAAATGTCCATTTGTAGCCTGTAGCCCCACTCTTACAGCAGCATCATATTAACTTAAATAGATTGCTATTTGCACCTATTAGGGTGGGATAATGCACGTCTTTAAATTTTGTAACCTCAGCAAACTCCCAGCAAAACACCACCTATAATCTAGGGCTGTGCAATTCAGTTGTGATGTTAAAAACAGGAACTAGGTATGTACTTTTTTTACACATTGTTCAAATGTAAATCACACAAAAACAAGTACATGTGGTCTACGATTCATTCCTGTTTTACAAAAACAGTGAAATTCAGCCTGTATGCACGTTTTCTTTCAGCCTAACATTGTTGAAACAGAGCATCTAGTATTGGTACCAAGAGCAACAAGTTAGCGGACTGTCGAGTCGTCACTGCACCTTAATCTCTGCATCTCTGGGCTATGTCCAAATACCTTCCCTCAGTGAAACATGGAGATCAAAGTAGAGGAGAGAAGGACAGCAAAACACAGTAAAGACACTCACACTGAGAAGACATTAAAACACTGCGCTGCAACATGTGTCTTTCGGTTCATTAAAAAGCATCCATTTTTAAGGACTCAGTTATTCTACAGAACTAAGGGGGGAGAAAAAAAACGCATAACTGAATCCCAAAAAAAACAAATACCAACCCAACGAACGAAGATCCGAGCAGTCGAATATTCGGGTCCAGCCTTGCGGTTAGTGTGGCCGTTGTATCGTGATATATTGAGTTACCCTGTAATTCCCTTCTGTAGTACTGTTGTAATGGAATACCTCTTCAGGTCTTTTCAAAACTATGATACTTTTTTCAAAACATAGAAACCACGGATGCTTTTTTTAGTTGAATTCAGTAAATTCACAATTCATTTTGGATTCCATATGATAGTTCATCAATTGAACTGGTTTGACTGACTGATAAATCACAATAAAGGAGGGACAGGAATTCACGTAGCATGGCTGCTAATAATAACAAGGAGGACAATAGATAATAGCAGTTGAGAGAAAAGAATATATTTAAAAAATATATATTTAAAGAAGAGGAAGAATATAAATATTGTGATCAGACAAACTCCTACTATGTGCTGAGGGGTGTGACAGTCTTTATTTGCACCATGTTATGGTAAGTTAACTCGTACCACGGGCTGTTACTGTGAGCGAGAGCTTGTTGATGTGCATGGTTCATCCTAATCAAAGCTTCAAATGAACACAGTATCATAACTCCTACCGTGAGCTGAGAGAACCACAGCAGATTCTCATGTATGGAGTTGACGCACCAGGCCTGAGTCAGTGCCAGCAGCACAGCTATTAACAGCCCGGCTGCCATGGAAACACGCTGTCGCCAAGGCCAACAGGGAAGAATGCCTGAACCGGAACAAGCACCAGATCCTCTTAGCAGAGAAAACTCCCCTGTATCCTGATGCATGGCGTTAGACCTTTCGGTGCCCAACATCATGTTACTGCTGCATCTCCCTTCAGCCGGTGGATCTGGAGACCGGCCCAGATTGTCTTGCAGCTTGCTCAGCCTAACTCTTTTACGAAGCTCCATTGCCTGAGAATATGTAGATGATCAATAAGTTCTTGGATCCTTTGATGAGCTGAATTCAGGTAGATAAGCAGCATGCTCCCGGGCTGAGCTATAGAACTGATCCAAATCCATTACGGCAATGAATGTTAAAATGCGGTGTGTTTTTCTTTTCTTGAAGTCGGTCCAAATAAATTAGCTTTTTTAAAATCGCTTCAAGTTCCTTGCCAAAGGAAATAGGCAAAAGCCTTCTACGAGGGAATGAGCAGCTAGTTCCCTTTCCAACTCGTCTCTTGAGCTTGCCTGAGGCAAAACAAGCCTTGGCTTTTCCCCAAGACCTCTGATGAGATGGCTAATCCTCAATTTAAATTAAGGTCAAAGAGAATAGGGCCTAGTTAGCAAGTTCACACATTGCTCATTAACCTAAAAGCCAGTTCACTTCTTAAGAAGGCACCGATCCTCTTCTCTCCGTTTCTCTCTGTTACCATTTCCTCCGTATGGCTCTTTGAATAACTCCCACCGCTCTGATATGGTCCTTGAAGAATTCAAGTGGGGGTCCGACCAGCGCTGGCCTTGCATTGTATTCCCTCTGCTTTATGTCGTCTGGAGATTAAACAAGGACCGACATCTGCCTCCCTTGGACTCTAACAGACACTTCTAAACAATAAGCATTTGTTCTACTAAGTACGAAGAGGAAAGAAAAGCATAGAGACTGAGCCCCAGTGAGTGTGTGAACAGCAGGCTGGGCTGTAGATAACTGGGGCAGCCAGAGGGAGGGAAAGAAAAGAGTCACTGCTGGTGACCTCTTGTCTATAAAAACACACATGCACACAGGAAAAGATTAATATGGGGTGGGGATGGGGTTGGAGGTGGGGATGAGCGAGGGGAACATGTTGGATGATCATTCGGAAAATGCGGGGAACTTTTGTCAGAGGGTTTCGTGGCTCTGGAACTGACGTCAAGCTTTGAGCACGTGTCTGAAATAAACTGCATTCTGCGCTCGGACAGACGTGGGCATGGCATCTCACCTGATGAATCCTAGAGGCCAGATTAAGCCAGCTGTCTCATATATATTTTATGATGACTGGCTTTAATGCGCACTCGTAAGAGTGTGTGTGAAAGAGACGGAGAGAAAGAGTAACAATAACCTGATAACAAACCCACCAGAGCCTTTTAACCTGAGGCTAACACTGCTACCGCATTCCCTCTATGACACGATGGATGAGGAAGCCACATGTGAGATTATTAAAGCCAGTCTCCTCCTCTGTTCAACAGCTTCTTGACAGACTGCCAACACTCTGATACCATCAGTCATGTAGGGTCAGGTCAAACAGCAAAGACCCAGAAAAGTACATACACCAACAGGCAGGACTCCCACACTCCCAAATTACTTTCCAGCGTGTTTCACGGCTCTTTCCATCCTACTTGACCTGGACACATTTAAGACAGCATGTGTGTGTGTGTGTGTGTGTGTGTGTGTGTGTGTTTAAGTGGAAGAGGGAAAGTGAGAGGAAACAAAATACGTAATCTCAACTGAGGGAGCAAGAGCAAGCAGTTCAAGGTAAGGTCAGCCAACAGCATTGGGTTGGCAGAGCTACAAGCGTCTGAACACTGTGCTAGCTGTACATTACACCATTCGTTGTGGCTTGGAAAAGGACACATGCTTTTCACTGGGCATTGTAGCATGTGCTGCAGGTGGACTTGTATAATGTCCACACTAACGATTCAAATCATTCCCTATGAGAACAGCGGTATGAGAGGAGTCCGCTGACAATGGCGAAAGTGCCCGGATGTTCATCGCTCTCCCAAAGTTGACTCTGAGTTGACTTTTACAGAGCGGTAGCCAATGAGAGGGCAGACATGCAAACATGTCTCGAATATATCCTCCAGTGTATACACATATGCTATATTTAAAATTCCATGCAAATAAAAAGATCATGATTATCCTATAGCTTACTTTATGATACGTTGAAGGTTGCCCAGGCAGTTGGTATACCTGGTGAGTTCTTATATACATTTGTTTTAGTAGTAGTAGCATTGTTAGTTGAAGTAAACTAAATGCAACTTTTTAAGCTGCAAAGTGTGTGACTCAAGTAGAAAACGTAACAAATAGTTTGAGATAGCCAGATAGAAACGAATAGAAACGTATATCCCCGCCAACAACAACTTGTCTACAAAACGTGTACACCGTCGGCATCATGTTGTGGTGACACAATTTCTCTTGGAATCCGCTGTGTGTCACAGATACAGGGGAGTTGCAGATGAAAAAAGCTGCCCGTGGAGACCAAGCGTAAGCCGGTTAAATATGAACATTAATCTTTTTCCTTCTATTTTGGCCCTCGGCCCCGACTGAGCTGGCGGTCTTTGCGCCTCAAAGCTGAGCTTTAAAACTATCTCCAGAGTAGGGGTGCATGATAAATCGACTCAATATCGTTTTTCGCAATATCGTTGCGCAATATTATATCGAAAATGTCGCAATAAGTCTGCAATATTTAGTTTATTTTGTGGAGCGCTGAGTCACGTCCGTTGGCTGTATGGCTTAGTTGTGTTTGATTTAGAGCTTGAAACGCTGTAATGATCATCATTTCATTGGCCAGTTACCGAGCCACGTGCACATGTTAGTGCACGTCAGCGCACGGGTCCACTACGTGACAAACCCTATGGAGCGTACCATGTATGTGCATATTTCAACAGAGTGACAGTGGAAGGGAAGAAATAGATAGAGACAACTAAACGGAACGAATCAGAGAAGCAAATATATTATATACTGTACAACCAGTAAAACATGTCCTGTTTTGTAGACATGGTCCTTATTTATTTATTCATGTTGGACCAGTCCAACATGAATATAACTTGACTTGAAATAAACCTTGTGTTGTATTTGTTATGAATCTATTCTGATGCTTTTTCCCATAACTTTTGTAATTTTATGTTGTTTTCACATGTCAACAGCACTTTCAGATTTAGCCGTCTCTATGCGAACGTAGTCTTAGACAGAGGCTTTGATAGCATTAACAGAAGGAAACACCACACACACACACACACACACACACACACACACACACACACACACACACACACACACACACACACACACACACACACACACACACACACACACACACACACACACACACACACACACACACACACACACACACACACACACATATGCGTGCAATGTGTGATGATGTCAGCCAGGAGCCCACTTATTTGGGAACATTTCAGGGAAATGTTCACCAGGCCTGTGAAGTGCCTTGCATTTATTATGAATGAAAGCATCTGTCTGCGTCTTCCCTTCACACACACAAAAACAGCACAGCACCACAAGCTGTGTCTGACTGAGTCCGCTCAATTAACCGGATGCCTCTCTGTGACAGAAACTCACAAATGATCCTGTGCAGAAGACCTTTATGTTGGTCAAGACGCAATGCACATTTGCATGAGAAACAGATGAAGCACCTGGCTGGCACGCCGAGTTAGTGCCAACAGATGAGATCACTTCGAAGTCCTAGAGCGCAGTCGTTTTGTCTCATTCTCTCTTCCGTCCTACGGTCTATGGACACTAGTTTTGACTCATTCAAACTGTAAAACTCAAACTTTTGAAGCAGATTCAGAGAAGTCTGACCAGTGCCAGTGCACCAGTGCCACATCTTTAGCCTCTCATTCTCTTTAATATATTACCATGGATGGTACCTGTGGTTTGTTATTGATGTAGCCCTATCTTCGATTGTTGTTATCAGTTTTCTGATAGATGGCAGGTAAACTTCACACCCCTAGCTATGGTTCAGACCTTCAGAACCATTTGTATACACAAATTCATCCTTACATCATTGTAAACCACACAACATGAGACGAAAAACCAGGCCACACCATGTGGCCTGAATTCATTTCCTCAACTGACTCATTTAGCTACCAAAACAAATGACTATTTCTGCACCGCTAAATGAGGCAAAAAAATAAAAAGATGTAAATGTAAATGAACAGTGTTCATTTACATCTTGCCTCAGTTATGACTCTGACAGAGCGATCTGTTCTGCCATGTCAACCAGATCAAAGTCTGTTGTGTATCAGTCTGAGCCACAGTCTTGGTGAAGCTTTGGAAAAGGGGGATTTGAAAAATGACATCATACCTGGCAGGGCACAATGTTCTGTTGCTGTACAACACTAAAATGGCTCTAAAGAGGTCTGGCTAACCATGAGTCGCTCTGCTGTTTCAGGACTTCATGTGGTTCATTCAACGGGCTTGAAAATCAATCCGCCGCAGCGCATGGAAAAACAATCATCCCATTTCAGGATGAAGTGTTTATGACGCATTCTTAACGGAGAACACAGGACGAGGGGGTTTGTGCCATATTGACACTTATGTTGAAGCTACATTTCCTCTTGAGATAAGTAAATAAAAAAAATAAAAATGTTATATGTTAAAACTGGGAGACATTTACCACCTGTAAATATCTGCATCTGTAAAGTGGTTGAAGAATCGTACACATGGATGTCAAATCCTTAGATAACCTCCATATACAAGTGTCATATACATCAATCATCTGCATCTCGGATGCTTCTTAACAAGTGCCTCAGGAAAGATATAAAAGGCTCCATGTGTTTTCAACATTACCAGATCTGCTTCCTGGGCTGGCAAACCAGTGGCAATGGTTGGTGTTAGACTGTGAGACATACAGCCAGTCAGTTTACAGTCCTTACTAAACCACTGAGACAACTACGTACATGCAGTATGCATTATGGTTAGGGATTAGAGCTTCAATCGGGCCCGATTTAAACCTGACAATTTTTTAATACATCGGCCGTTATAACTGATGTTCTCAACTACAATTCCGAGTTGTTTGAACTGCAGAAATCTGTTTAGAATTATCTTAATAAATACCGGTAACGCAACAAGGACGAAGCATGTAAACTGCGCTGTTTGTTTATTCTGAATAGAATGGATTGCAAATGGATCCGAATGAAGAAACGTAAAAAAAAAACTTGACCCTACAGCTCCCTCAGCCAAATAGTGTGGGTAACAGATCAAGACAGCAACGTAATCAAAGCCCTGGAACCATATAGGAGACTTTCTTGTCTCGATCCCCTAATTAATACCGTCCTTCGTCACGGTCTGCATGCTGACGCGCTGGCCGACAACAGTGCTGCAGAGGGGGGAGAGACACGATGTAGCACAGTTTACCTCATACAAGGTCAGCGCAGTACATATACCCAGAGCTACGGGAGAAGCTAGAGAGGCATAGCTTGCTCCCCACCGAATAAAGCTAATAAAGTAATGATTAAAAAAAACACAAATGCTTGATCAAGGGCCCGGCCCAATCAAAGCGGCGTAAAAAACCGGTCCAGTTCGGGCAGAGAATCTAAACTCTATTAGGGATGCTAATTATGATATTTTTTCTGACCGATAGCCAACCCTGGTTAACGGACTTTCCGTGTTTAGTGTCTATGAACAACTGCAGACTTGAACCGGCCACGCAGCCTCAACGTTGCGTGCTGTCCTGGACACATGTAGCCACTTTCCCAGTCCGTGGAAACTGTATAAGCCCACAGCTGTTCTGCGGACGCGGAGCGTATATCCGAGCCTGTTTAGCAATTAGTTTAGCTGTGAGGTTGTCAGCTGTGTGTCTGCTCGGTATACTCTGTGTGTAGGACAGTCGGTTAACCAGCCAGTGCTCATTGATACAGTGGCACGTTTCACGTAGCTAGTCGTTGTGAGCGCCGTTCAGCAGCCGGTCGGGAGAGACACAAACTTAGCAGGAAAAAAAGAGCAACAAGTTAGACTGATGAGCCGTCATTGCAGCGTTATTATGGATCCCACGCAACTTGTAGGCAAGTCCCGCCCTACAAAGCAGCCCGATTGGTTGGGGTTAGGCATTGACCTTGAGTAGTTAAGGTTAGGATAGCCGACTGGTCAGGGGATAGGACCTGAACAAATCGGGTTACGTTACCTTGCGTAAGAATGGGTGCCTGGCCAATAGTAGCGTGTAAATGCTACTGAATGGCGGCGCTTGCCTAGAAGTTGCGTGGGTTCCATAATAATGCGTCACTGCACCTTTCTCTCAGCTCCACACTGTGTGTGTGTGTGTGTGTGTGTGTGTGTGTGTGTGTGTGTGTGTGTGTGTGTGTGTGTGTGTGTGCAAAGTCCTGCCCTCAGTGACACTTGAAAACATGTAGCCTATTTTTTTAAGGAAGAATTGTAGAATCGTGACACCCCTTATAATCATTGCATTAGAAAAAAAAAGGCACACATCGTGATAAAACTAATTCTATTATTTGTGTGATAGCAACCACATGACCGTTCCATTGGCTGACCTCTAATAGCTGACTGCTGCCTGTAGTGCCACAGTTGTTGCTGTAATGGACCTTTTTGACAGCTCACATTTGACATGTAGTAGGAAGAAGCTCAGGTCTTGCTAACAATAACGCTGACAAAAATAGCATTTTTCCATTTAGCACATCTGGCTGCGCCGAGTCAAACCATGTCCTGCTGATTAACATTTCCATTACCAGTTGAAACGTGTCAAGATGTGCAGAGTTTTGCTCATTTTTAAAAGTCTGTGTTCAGATCTCAGTACCTTTTGGAGGAGGAGGAGTGGAGCCAGGCTAAGAGTGCACCTCTGTAAGAAAAAATAACTTGAGCAAAAGGGTGTTAACAGCGAAGGGCCTTTACCTTTATGTTGGAGAACCACAGGTCGTTCTCATGTAGCGTGGCCATGTAGATACAGCACAGCAAGCCAAGACCAACAGACACAGACCAACCAACTGATGTCCAGATTATTGCCCCCCATGACCAATCACCTGCAGGAACATTAACAAGTCATTAAGGTGTTTCCTGTCAAATGAAAGTTTAATAACTTTTTAAAACAGCCGACATGACATGATTCATGTTTTCCATGCAAGGTTTTTACACAGAAGAGTAAAAGCACAGGTCTAAATAATGAAATGAGTGATGGCTCAATTCTATTTAGCCACTGCAGTTTCAGGGTCTTGGTTAGGGCTGCACAATTAATCGCAATTTTATCAAAATCACAATATGGATGAATGCAATATTCAAATCGCAAGGGGTGGGCGCAATATTTGTTAAAGGCAAAATATGTGTCAAATCATTCTGAATGAAGTATTGTGGAGCTGCAGAGACGTCCCGGCCTACAAACCATATCCTACAGACTACAGAAAACATCTTTGTTTGGTACAGAGCCTCACCAAAATCACACTACAATCATTTACATTTTTTTTTATTTAAAATAGTTTCAAAAATGACAATAATGATATGAAATTATCCTTTCCTCCCATATTGGGAATCATATCGCAATCAGTTCAAAATAATCGCAATCAGATAATTTACTCGTATCGTGCAGCCCTAGTCTTGGTATTGTCAGGTTATGCTTGAACTAGTCTGTATCCACGACGTTCCACTTCTGGGATTGCTCCGTTGCCGCCGGAAATTCCGGCCGGATGTCTGTTACTTTCCGCTTTCTTTGTGTTGGCGTTCTAAACTCTGGTGGATTTCTGAGGACTATGGTTAACTGCTCCTCAGATCTCTGCAGGGTAAATCCAGACAGCTAGCTAGACTATCTGTCCAATCTGAGTTTTCTGTTTTCTGTCTAAAACAACTTTTGAACGTACACATGTTCCACCAAAACAAGTTCCCTTCAGACACAAAGCTGCACAGTGGCTCCGTCGGGCGCTTAGCGCCGCCCACGATGATTGTGATTGGTTTAAAGAAATGCCAATAAGCCAGAGCACGTTTTTTTCTCCAATCCAGGAATAATGGGTGGACTAGCCAGACCCTCCTCCCCAGCGCTGTGAAGGAGGGTCTCTCTCGCAAGACTATGCTCGGACAGAAACAGTTTGTACGTGTTGTCCTACAACGTTAGGAATCAAAGGTTTATACCTGTTCCAAACAGCCACACTGGAGGGCAGAGTGCAGGGGGCGCAGGGGGGGAAACACGTTTAAATGTGAGGATAATGGCACACATTTTCAAACAGTCTATCCTGGAAGGCATTCATAGTATTGCACTTGTTTGTTTTAAATAAAAAGTGACAGAAAGAGTAAAGTGCACAACAATGGCTGCATTTTGATAAAGTGCTCCACTAAGCCATGCCACTGAGTCAACATGACAACAGCAGGTGATTTTTTGTTCAGTGGATACTAGAGAAATGCATGTTACTCATACAATATAAATGGCATTCATTTCAATTGAAATCTGTGAAATGCAGAAAAATGTATCAGTTCAGTATGCCTGATGTCTTCTGAGGATGTAACCCAAGCAAAACGTTGACTATGCATGGGCACAAAAGGTGTAGGAGTGCAGGCTTTAACCAGAAGAGTGAATAAAAAAGCCCACTGAGAACTTTGCTTCCCATTCTGCACCCACAACAGATCAGAAGTCAGGGTCAGGAGCTGGACGTGGCTTAAGGTTGCTTCAGCAGGGTGGATGGCTGCCAACAACGCTTATTGTATGGTCAAAGGGTGCTTTCTGCTGACACTAGGCCATCAGCTGGGTGGGAGGATGGCTCACTCACCATGCAAGATCTTTTCTGGATGATGATCAGTGCAACAGTTGGACTGCTGGGACTGAAACTCTGCACCGAGAGGGGGCTCCTTCCCCTTGCTGCCCTTCCTCTGACGCAAGGCTGTCATGTTAAAACACTGCAACCACAACACAGATATGATTAAGGCATGAGCACATACCAAGTGGAGACACACACACACACACACACACACACAGTGCCCTTCACTATCTTTGTGGGGACCCGTCATTGACATAATGCATTCCCTAGCCCCTTACCCTAACCTTAACCATCACATCTAAATGCCTAACCTTAACCCTTACCCTCACCCTAACCATAACCTAATTATATCCATAATCCTAAAACCAAGTCTTAACCCTCAAAAGCCCTCAAACTTGTGGGGTCCCTTTAAACTTGTGGGGTCGGACCCCACAAGTATAGTGGACTCGGTTTTTGGACCCCACGAATATTAAACACACACACACACACGGACCCACACACACACACAGTGGACACACACGGTTTTTGGACCCCACGAATACAGTTAAACACACACACACACACACACACACACACACACACACACACACACACACACACACACACACACACACACACACACAGCGTGTACACTGGTGCAATTTGCGCCAAAGCAAACCACGACCTGCAGCACTGTTTGTTTTCCTGGACCGTCACTAGCTTTTCATTCGGTCTGACAGATGGGGTGGACAGGCCTGCTTACAGCGGCATTTCCTGCTCACGTAGAGCGGGCTAGAATAACGTGAAACATCAGATCACATCTATCGACACCGACAGCACCCAGGTCACCGGCAAAACTACATCTTACATCCTACCGCAGGTGGTAGGCTACGCCAAAACATAAAAGCAAATGTACCTAGAGTCCCAAAAAAAAACAGCTCAGTGGATATTAGCAGTGAGGCACATAATACCATAAAGTACGATAAGGTAGGTTTAACCTCCTATTGTGTAGCACACTTTCTACGGCATTTCTTTTAATGAATGTTCACTTTGCATAAAGGCGCGCGCTCTCGTTATGGACGCCAGCTTTTCTTTCTGCCTTGACAGCAACAAAGACGAACACGATTTGCGTCAACGATACATTTAGAAACCTCACCCTCCTCTACAGCAGCGGCAGGTAGGAAGGTCCGACAGCTCTCCTATACCTCCCCCTCGTTCTCTCTCTCTCTCTCTCTCTCTCCCTATTTCTCTCTATCTCCCTCGCTCTCTCATTTTCCTCTCCTCTTTTTCCCTCTCGTTAAAATTCATCGTTCAGTTTCATACCGCACTGGGTTTGGTTGAACCACGGGACAATACCGGAACACAAAGGAGCCTGCTTTCAAAATAAAAGCACGAGACTTTCACTTATGTAAAAGGCAGGACCATATCTCTTAACAACTATACAGTCTGCATACCAGCGCTGGAGGATATATGGATATAATAATAATTTCTCTGAGTAGTAGCTAGAAAGTGTTAACGTCTATGGAACAGGAACAGTTAATACAAAATACAGAAACAATTCTGCTTGCAGCTTATTACATTTACATGATATACCGAAGGATATTGTGTATTATTATGCCAGAAAAAGAAATAAAGGACACAGACAACTTAAAAATAAAGAATTGTGTGAAACCAATATTTTCATAAATATAAGGTGATAAAGTCACAAGAAGATGGTGGTGCTGTTTTTGGACTTGAGCCTATAAGACTGCTATTCAAGAATTCAATAATGTATCTGTATCCATGATTGAATGCTACATTTGTATTTAATTGAATGTACACGTACAAAAAATAACGACCCCTTTAAATACAGTTTAATAAAACATGGTCTCACACCAAAGTTAAAATTATGTGTCAACAAAAATCAAAATATTATGAGCTTCATAAGAGACAGACTATACCTAAAGATCGGCAGGATCATTTAAATGGCAACCGCGACTACATTTTTTGTACAGCCCTATTTATGATACCGTGGTGGCAGAAATTTTGCCATGGTGGGCCGCCACTACAAAATAAACATTGAGTGACACTCGGTGGAACACTGGGTCACAACAGCATTCTGTGCCACTGTTGTGATGTCACTTGATGGAACACTGGGTTCCAACAGCATCCTGTGACTAACAGCCCACTAGTTCACCTCAGTGAAAGTCAGACAAACCCTGAGAAATACATAAGACGCACAAGTGTTACTTAGTAATGCATGTTCTGTCATTTGTTCATCATGGCCCATACATCTATGCAGAAGTTTAAGACTCTTCACTCTCCGGCCTGCAGAAAAGATCAAGGTGAGTGTCCTGGCAAAAAGGTAGGATGGGCACTAACTCTGACTTGAGAGCACCACCAATGTAGTGCCAGTGAGTTTTTAATACAATTATGGATTAGACTCAGCTGAATACTGAAACCAATAGTTTTCCCCTCTAAATGTAGATAATGACTCCAACGCCGGCAAACCCAGCTGCGGCACGGTGGAGGATGTCAAAGATTGGAGGAGCAAAAGGAAGGCCAGCACTCATAAGGGGTCTTCCAAGAAAAATCTAAGGCCCAGTTCCTCTCACAGTGTTATATCAGGGGGCACCAGTGTGAGGGGGAGCAAGTGGAAAACAGACACTAATGAAGACTGCCCCAAGAAAAAGATAAGGGGTAGCAATGATGCCAACACCAATGAGCCCAGCATTGTGTTTATTGAGGGTAGCCATGTGAGGCAGAGTGAAAGGAAGGCCCACAATGACACAGACAGTTCCTCAAAGATGCAGCGCTCTGACCTCAGCCTGAGCAGCAGCATATGTTCATCCTCAGATGAGGATAATATATATGGCATCCCCTTCTCAGTAAAAACCAGCAGAGGTAAGCCAATAGAGTGAAAGAAAGTTAGCTTATTCGCTTTGTTGTCAGGAGTTAGACCATTGTCATGTGTGTACTAGGGCTGCACAATATGAGGAAAATATGCGATAAAGTTGTTGAATATCGCGGTAAAATGATATTACTTGCGATACATTAACAGATATCAAAGCGAACCCAGATCTGCTGCTTTCAGTATTCTGCTAAAATATAACAAATTGAATGTTGAATTTAAAACAAATGAAAGGAAATCATTTTCAACTTTCTTTTATTGAACAAAACCATTTTGCTCAGTTCAAAAATGCGGCAATTACGAACCAACACATTCTTTGTAACTAGCGACCAAAATACGAACATTTGAATAACTCTACCAAAGTAAATGCTGCATATGAATATATGATTAATATCTCATGAAGGACTCATATGATTTTTACAAAATTTGGAGGGTACAATCTAGGGCCACTCCTGAGGCCACACTTTCAATGTTGTTCTGATTGATCAGAATGGGCATAGTCTATTACACCCCCCCCAAAAAAATGCACTGAAGCTTTTAGATTGGATGTATAAAATAAATGTAAATGGAAAATGTGCATATATAATTAACTACATACCTCGCATTTCACATGTTGCAATATTTTTTCTGACATTTGTCTTGCCACCATCTCGTTTCGGCTGGGTCATGGGGAGGGACTTGCGCAGAAGGCTTGGACCCTGTCATAACTGCTTGCAGTTACACACCTTGGTTTTTGTATGTGATAATTAGTAAGCTTAAGAAATATGGTAGGTGGATTTTTTTTAACCTTTGACCCCTGTTTCCAGTTGTTCTAAGTAAAGCTAATGGCTGCTGCCCATAGCTTCATATTTAGCATACAGACAAGCGGTATTTATCTTCTCATCTAAATCGGAACAACAAAGAAGATGAGCGCATTTCCAACAACAGGTGTTCCTCAAAATTATAGTAGTACAAAAACACATCTCATACAGTATGTCGTCTCTCTGTGGTTATGCGCAGCTGAATTTGAAGCCAACTATATTGAGATTTACAAGATTGCAAAAGGTGGTTTTGGAGCCGTATATGCAGGCTACCGAAAAGAAGACGTTGCATCAGTAAGTCTTACACTTTCTCTCTCTCTCTCTCTCTCTCTCTCTCTCTCTCTCTCTCTCTCTCTCTCTCTCTCTCTCTCTCACTCTCTCTCTCTCTCACACCATTCATATTTCACTGCATTTTTAGTAAACTGCCATGTGAAACACTTGTGTTTCCATCTTTCAGGTTGCTATCAAACATATTCCAAAAGAAAAGGTCCAGTACAGTAAAGTGGTAAGTGAATAAAGCTGGTCTCCTTACACCAACTGTTGAAATAAACACGGCCATGTCTTCCTCATTTACCGTGGTATATTTTTTTCTTATGTATTTTCTGTATTTCCTTTAGGTCAACAATGGAAAGGTGTATAAGGTCATTGATGAAGTCGCCCTCATGGTGAAAGCAGCAGGTGGAGCTGAATCACCTGGGAGATCTGCAGCCATCTCCCTGCTTGACTGTTACGATCTGGAGGAGGACCTTCTCTTGATTATGGAAAGACCAGTCCCCTCCATGGATCTCCACCAGTATCGCAATGCCAAAAGAGGCTTCCTGCTGGAAGATGAGGCTAAGGTAATGAAGCTAGGTGAAGGATGAAGAGTTATGGTGCATGTCCGCTGTCAAGCGTAATTTCCCCGCTCCCTATCCATTGTCTATGTGCGCAGCCATGCAATGCATTCTGGTAGCATTGTGGGGACTTTGGAGAAAGGGATCGTCGAGGTGCCTGCTCCTCATTTGTATAAGTTGAACCCCAGCTATTTAATGCAAACGAGGAGCGTCCCGCTCAACTGGCCGGCTCTCAAAAGCTCACGAAAATCTTTGCGATGATAGCTCAGTTCCAAACGACAAAACACACACATCACTTTGGTCTTGTCAATGGAACCATTTGGCAACTTTTTAAAAGTAAACTTTCCATTCAGAATCTTATTGGCGTCCATTTGGCGTCTCGCGCTCGCCATCCACTCAAAACGTAACGTTAGCCTGCTACTCTTTGGCCAGCTCCAAGCCCAAACAAGTGTGTGCAGTGTGCCTGTTGTTGTGTTTCCGGTCTAGCTAGATCCGGTGTGGTGTTTTAGTTTTTCTAACATTACTAGTTGTTGTAACAGCATGTCAAAAAAGTAAAGCAAAGTTTGCTAGGCCAAAAAGAACGTTAATCTCGCGATATAAAAACAGACACCGTTAAAATGGGTTTGCGTTAACGCCGTTAATATTGCGTTTAACTGACAGCACAAAAAATAAGAGAAAGTTTTCCAAACAAGCCGCCATAATGGTCCGTTTTAAAATCCGGGAGCAGACAGTCCCACGTGAAGTGTTTGTCCAATCAGGTGCACCCATTGGTTTCTTTTGCTTGTCAGTAGTCAGTAAAGAGAAACTGATAACTGCTAGTGGCAAGCCCTCTAGCAATGCTGGGAAGGGGGCGATCCCTTCTGTGAAAAAAAAACCCTGCCTATATGGACACGTTTATGGTACACGATGGCTGCACCTGATTGGACGAACACTTCACGTGGGGTTGTCTTATGTTAGATGGAAATAGGTCTGCAATTAATGTGTCATATCTTGTTTCTTTAGTGCATATAAGAAATGAGGTGTAAAAAGTTATGGTTTTAAGGGTGGATGTGTACAGGACTATTTCTTAGCCGGGCGCAAGCCAAGCTAACTGGCTGTTGGCGGTAGTTTCATATTTAGGATACAGACATGGTGGTAGTATAAATGGTCTCATCTAGTAACTATCAGCAAGAAAGCAAACAAGCGACTATCCTTTAGCGTACTGTCCAGTTAGCAACCAAGAGCACTAGTAGTCACCACCTATTTAGCATGAGTGAATTTCTCTGCATACTCTCGTCTGACTGAACAAGTCCAACACCACTCACCATTCATTCACCTGTTTCACTCTGTCCCTCTATCACAGACCATCCTAAGGCAGATGGTGGATGCAGCCATCGAGATGCACACAAATGGAGTCTTTCACAGGGACATCAAGTTAGAAAACATCCTCATTGAAACTGGATCACATGTCCTGCGCGCTCGTGTGATTGATTTTGGCTGTGGTTGCCTCATGATAAAGGGATATTACTATCGCTACTCTGGTATGATATCCGTCTTCCGCTCCTGCTCTTCACTTAGTTGACAATATATGAAACAATTGTTATTCAAACAAGGTTTCTCCCTCTCTTCTCTCTACGTCTTTTTTGCTCCATTTCTGAATATCTCTGATGGTTTCTCTCCTTCTTTGTGTCCAACGTTGTGTATTTTAGGTACCTTATCAAAAGCCCCTCCAGAATGGTTCATGTTCAAAAGATACAAAGCCAGTCCCACAACGGTGTGGCAGCTGGGAGCACTGTTGTACGACCTGCTGGATCATGATTATTCCTTTAAAACACGTATTTACCTTGAAAGAGGGCTCAAAATCAACTGTAATCTGTCCATAGGTAAGACACTGACACACACACACAGTACTTGTACTTTTAGTGCTATCCAGCCTTGCAGATAGTTTGGTTTCAGCTGTAGAGGTTTCTAATTTAGATGTTTGTGACAAAGATTTCTGTAGCCACCCCAAAAAAATAAATCCATATTTTAATTTTAAATAAAGAAAACACTGTCTTGGTCAGGGTTTCCATATTGTGTTCTAGGTCTTGAATAATTTTAAACAGGTCTTACTTTTCTTACTTTTCTTAAGTGTGGTTTTAATGTGGTTTGTTTTTAATTCCGTGGTGTTGAAGATCTTTCTTTCGCTAGTCCAAATATAATTCTGCTGACTTAAAATGAACATGCAACTTATGTTGCAGCCAATCAGCTTTCGTGTTATTGGTGCATGTCTCTTTCGGAACCTATTACATGGATACTATTCTATAGCTATGGGGAAGTACAAGTTTTGTGATACTTGGCTTGAAAAAACGGAATTCAGGGCTTAGTTGATGTTGTGTTTCATTTATAATGGGTCTTAAAAAGGTCTTAAAAAGGTCTTAAATTCGACTTGGTGAAACCTGCAGAAACTCTGCCTAGTTCTCATTGAAACTCCTTTCTTCTGATAGTCCCAATGTAAACTGTTCTAAGCTAAATCTTTGAATTACGTATTGTACTAGGGACACCGTTTCTGAAAAGAGATGTTGCTAGATATGTCTTAAATGTCATTTTAAAATGCAATGATCACTGTGAAATTGTTGTTGTTGGAGGCAGAAATCTCACAAAAAAAAGGCAGGACAACTTTAATGACTTCAAGTTTGCCAAGTTGGTGTTTAATTGATTTAATTTATTTTGTGTTACTTTTACCACACATTTCAATAATAAGTCAACAGTTACAAATCCCTGAAAATGACATTTTTTCAATGGATCGCTGAGCTGCCACTTCAACCTCTGATCTCCATCTCTCTCTCTCTCTCTCTCTCTCTCTTTCGCTTTCCAGACTGCCAAGAATTCTTGCACATGTGTCTGGTCAGAAACCCTAACAGGCGTCCCAGCTTAGAGCAGCTACAGCTCCATCCCTGGCTCATATAGTCCATGCCACACCACCTGCTCATTTGCCAAATGAGTCCCAGGTATTATCCAGGAAGAGGCACTGGAGGGAACTCAAACAAGTCCAAATTAATAAAATGGTTTGATGAATCAATGGCAGTCTACCCATTAATTATGATATCATATTTTACATTTATTGTTGTTGTAATTGCCACTGTTCATCATGTCATAACATTATACCCACTGCTTTAAATATTGTGAGTGATATTTCTATATTTATTATACTGGAGTTAGTCTCGCATTGCCAGACCTTCCTCCACAGCACTGCGGAGGAGGGTCTGACTTGCCCACACAGCATTTACGGGATGGGAGAAAAACGTGTTCTGGTTTATTGGCATTTCTTTAAACCAATCCCAATCGTCTTGGGTGGTGCTAAGCGCCGGACGGAGCCACGGTGGCTCTGCAAAATAGCCTTGGGAAGGAACTTGTTTTGGTGGAACGTGTACGTTCAAAAGTTGTTTTAGTCGTGCAACAGAAAACTCAGATTGGACAGATAGTCTAGCTAGCTGTCTGGATTTACCCTGCAGAGATCTGAGGAGCAGTTAACCATAGTTCTCAGAAATCCACCGGAGTTTAAAATTCCAACACAAAGAAAGAGGAAGGTAACGGGAAAAAGAAAAAAGAAGAACATCCGGCGGAATTTCCGGTGGCAACGGAGCAATCCCGGAAGTGGAACGTTGTGGATATAGACTAGGTATGTCTGTCTCTCTCCCTCCCAACTGGTCGGTCGAGGCAGATGGCCACCCATCTAGAGCCACGTTCGGTCTAGACATACTCTATCTGTAAAGGGTCCTGAGATAACTAACTCTTATGATTTGACACTATGGATGGGAGTGAATTAAATATGCACAAAGAAGCAGTTGTTGGCAATACAAATCTAAAGTCTCAGGCTCCCTTCAGCAATGCTAATACAACTAAATATGTATAAAAATGGAAAAAGTAATCACTCAAGTAAAAACAAAGTGAGAATCTTAAGATAAAACTGCCGACATTGTGGTTTGTTAATTATGTTGTCAATTTGCCTATTCCCTATTCACATCCGTATAAACACAACCCTTACCGCTCCACAAAAAAACAGACAGAAAACAGGTCAAGTGGGAGAATGCTCAGGGCATTCAACTGGAAAAGGCTAACATGAAAGACCTGGAGATTATCAAAGATTTAAGAAAGTAAATTGGCTCGACTCTCGTCGGAAAGAAGGATTTTTGGAAAAGAAAACAGATTGTTTAATGGCCATACTCTCTGACTCTGGCCCCTTTAGTTTGTGGATCATTTCCTTGTGGGAACACTTGCACACAGTCCAAATGTGTCCTTTTATCCTCCCTCCCCCCTTCCTTTCATTTCACTAAGTCTTGTCATCCCAAGCAAGGGAGTGAGACTGCAGGAAAATGGCCCATTAAATAGAACCCTCGTCTCTCCCAGTGTGCCCAATCGGCCTCTCTTTAACCAGCATGGGATCAAAATTCCTCTTCCTTTTTCACTCACTGTAACACAAAACAAGGTTCATAGAGCAAGGCAATCTAGGAATTAACCATTAAACAACTCAAAAAGCAACAACCTTGTCCCTTGAACTGATTCTAGAATCTCAAACTACTTACCCTCGGTTCTTTCTTTTTTGCCTTGATCGCCACTTTCATGCTGGGCCCTTAAATGGTTTAGGTAGAAAACTTGATCCTGTAAAGAAATGAATAGACTGAGAGAATTTTTTTTTTCCTGCAAGTGCAGTCAGGCTTTCATGTAAAAGCCAAAGGGATTACAGAAACAGACATTTTTTTCTTCCAAAATGAGAGAATGTGTACGTGGGTGTGTATGTTTGTGCATGTGTATGACTAATTGGACGTACTAGTCTACTTGTCACTGCACTGCCGGACCTTCAATTATTGTATTTCATAGTAAATGATACAAAACTGCATGAATATAAAGATTTGTCTTTGAATACAGTCAGGGTTGTATACCTCAATTGATTTCTAACTAGTTCTCAAGAGGCTTATTATTACGCCTGGCTGACATTCCTTGCCTGGGTTTACTTCATATTATTTTCTTTTTTGTGTTTTTTTTATTAAGTTCTGTTGTGCCCTTTCTGGTCAGCTTCTGCTTGATCTTATGTTACACCATGTATCACATTGGCCAACAGACTGGACTCAGTAGCAAGATTTAAAACACAGGGCAGATGGAATAGAACGTTTTTACTTGCAAACAGGCCTTGGTACCCAGGACTCCAGTCCAAAACAGGCAAAGGTAACCAAAAACTCTAGGTAAAAAGTAAGAACACAACTTAATGGGAGGAGTTGTTGCCGCTGTTTTCTTGGACTTGCGTAAAGCCTTTGATACAGTGAATCATGATGTCCTCATCTCCAAGCTTTCTTATTTCAATTTTTGCAACACAAACACTAGCATGGCTCTCATAAAAAAAAAAAAACATTATTCAGGAGACTGAAATGTAACATAAGATTATACTTATTCTTTTTTGAGCACGGCTACTTACATTAGCGCAGCGCCGTTGCGATTGTCATTTCTTTAAACCAATCACAATCATCTTGGGCGGGGCTAAGCGCCGGACGGAGCCACGGTGCCTCTGCAAAAAAGTCTCGGGAAGGAACTTTTTGGTGGAACGTGTGTACGTTCAAAAGTTGTTTTAGTCGTGCAACAGAAAACTCAGATTGGACAGATAGTCTAGCTAGCTGTCTGGATTTACCCTGCAGAGATCTGAGGAGCAGTTAACCATAGTCCTCAGAAATACACCGGAGGTTAGAACGCCAACACAAAGGAAGAGGGAGGTGATGGACATCCGGCCGAAATTCCAGCGGCAACCAAGCAATCCCGGAAGTGGAACGTCGTGGATACAGACTACTATCCTTACGACACTGTACCCCAACCACGCACATAACAATCTGACTGTCCAGCTCTTGCCGCTTTATGACTATACGTCTGTGTTTGCATATTATATTGCATATATCTATGTCTGTATCCTCACGTTTTCTGCACTAAGAGAACTGGAGTCAAATTTCTTCCTTTTCTTCCTCGTTTTATCTTCCCGACGACAATGGAATTACTGTCCTCCCGCTCTCTTTCGCCCATTTATAAAGCATAAAGTATAAATGATCATCTAGTTTGGTGTTACACTTTCGTAACCAACTACGAACTGTTACCACTAGTTTTACACTTTGTTTTGAAATTCATGGTCAATAAACCTCATTTATATACAGTATACCTCATTTTTTAATTTAAACACAAATGCAGAGACTATTTTTTTTGGCTAATAGTTGAGATCATTGGAACGTATGTTGATGGATATTCACAGACTGGTATATGTCAAAGATTTGTCCGGATACTCTTTTGAAACCATTTAAAAATATATATTAGCAGTTGAATAAAACAAAATTGGTATTCAAAAAAGTAGTGACCGTTCATTTAACTTTCAAAGAGCGTTGTATGGTATGGTCCATGCTATTTTTGGGCAATTTGGTTGAAAGAAACTCATATTTCTAATGCTCAAACTTGAACCGAGGACAACATGGAGGTTTAAATGTGTCAAAATACCAAAAATGTTTCTGATTTGTATTATAAAGACGTGTGGGAAATAATGGGTCTGTTGAATTAAATATAAATATATATTAAATGGAGATTTTCCTTTAATGTATAGTGAAATATTGTAACTGCAGCTTCTAAACTTTCAGAGGCATTCTTTCATTTCACAAACGTGACCAGAGACAAAAAGCACTCACTTTATTTCTCAGTCTTTATTACCAAAAATACAATAGCAAAGTAGTGACATAATACTGCCTATGATGTTCTAAAAAATAAATAAACATGAAGCAAGAGTCACACTGCTTTCTCAAACAATTCCACGTTGAACCTTATTACAAAATTGGATATGAGCAAAAAAAATCTGCTGGTCAGGACAGACGTGTTCTATATCTTCTCCACCTCCTTTTGCTTAAATGCGCGCAGCTCGTTGTGCTGTTTTTAACTTAAAACCTGACGTTCCCTCAAGTAGACTGGGAGTCAATAAGAAACAGAGCCAAAAGTCAATCTAAAACTTTATTATTTTTTTTTGTCTCGAGATCATTCAAAAATAAATGTTATCTTTTAGAAAAGTCACTTTTAAGGTTCTGCAGTATTCACCTACGACATATACACACTTGCAGTAGGAAAGTGTTTGAGCTAATTACTAGGTCAAATAGCTTGTAATTTCAAAACTGCGTTTCACATGCATGGTTTATTGTTGTTTCTGCGTCCCCAAAACCGCTGAATATAAGGAAAACGTGGATTTGCCTTTATGGAAAACATACAGAGGTGTGATAATACCCAGCATTCTCTCAATAATCAATTTGAATACCACTGGCTGACTATTTTGTGCCCAAATCAAAATATGGATCAATTGCTCGAACATTTCGAACATGTGCGACTGAAGTTTTGGCAGAGAGGTCAACATTCTAGTTTCGACACAAACGACACCTTGAAACAAAAGGCCCAATAAACTTAGACAAAATACAATTATTCGCTCTCAAACAAGCGTATATGGCACCAAATGTTAGTTCTGTAGTTGTGGTGTAAATGAAAAATGACTGAGGGGAAATGTAACTGTGGGGAATGCTCTGAAATTGATAAAAAGCAATTGCTTTTCATACTCGAAGTGTGTGCGGACTTGAAATGCGTTTGCAATTTGTGACACCAAATGGAAAAATATCCCTGCATGCAAAATCCCACTTGACCTACATATATGGGTGTAGCCAAAAGGGGAATGACCCAAGATGCATTTGCCAGCTGTTAGCTCAACTTTACATTGATTCCAAAACAATTTGATTTGAAGTTTTTTCTTTCTTTTTTTTTTTCACTAGAAAAAAATATCTGGAATGATTTTCTTTTTCCCTTTGAAATATTATCATTAGCTACTTTGTAATCACAACTCAGTATAACAGGCCATGGGCCATGGCTTCTTGTTACATTTGTCGCTACGGATACCGGTTCCTTGACAATTCTTTTTTCAAAACCAATTCCAATAAAATGAAATCCATTTTAACAAGAAGAAGTTACAACATTACAGAACAATGTTTTAGCTCCTTTACACCTACGTATGGGACCCCACTGCAGTCCGGCCTCTCAAAACAACACACACGAGAGGCCCGACTCTGTGCGTAACGTGGAGTTTTTCCTGCGTGCCTCTACGACGTGAAAAGGTTAGACAGCCAATCAGGAGCATGATTAGATCTTGGTAGAAGCATGCTGTATGCTTATTGGCTCACTGACGCTGATGAGATTTACTGAGGCATTGAAATTTGGTGTTGAATGACCAGACATTTTTCGAAACTCGACAATAAGGAGCCTGAAAATTGAAGAAAAATAGCAGTCACTCCGACAGACGATCCCCGTAGAGAGAGAGGGCCGGGGTGCGTCTGTCCAGTCTTTAAAGTGCTCATATTATGCTAATTTTCAGGTTCAAAATTGTATTTAGAGGTTGTACCAGAATAGGTTTACATGGTTTTATTTTCAAAAAACACCATATTGTTGCTGTACTGCACATTGCTGCAGCTCCTCTTTTCACCCTGTGTGTTGAGCTCTCCGTTTAAGCTACAGAGTGAAGCATCTCACATCTGTACCATCTTTGTTGGGAGTCGCACATGCTCAGTAGCTAGGTAAGTACTACTAGCCAGTCAGAAGCAGAGTATGAGGGCGTGCCCCTTTGGGGGGGGACTTTGGGCTTTTTCACTTTGTAAACCTATAACGTGCACAAAAAAAAGATATATAACACAATAAAGGAAAGAGGAAAAGCCAAAAAGCATAATATGAGCACTTTAATTCTCACTGCTCATTTACATGCATGCCAGGTTAATGAGACGGGAGGAGCACTGAAGTCCCACTTAGTTTTAATTTAGACATGTCACCATCTTCCTTATTTCTGCCACGTAGAACTGTAAATCAAAAGCCAGACAATAATTACCTGCTATGATAATGAGAATCCCAGGCCAGGTAACAGATCATTGAGATAGAGATTTCATTTTATTTTATCTGCTACGCCACACAGATGTGCGGACACAATTTGAAGCGGTTACGTCTGGCTGAGAAGGTGGGCATGAACTGATGGATATTCCATTTGATTTTAATTTCCTCAGCTGCTGTCTATGCAAACGACATACTGATGACCGCATGACGGGACGGCATGATGATTTGATCATTAGAGATGAGTGTTAGGAATAATACTTATCTTGAATATATTTTCAATGTTTTGAGGCAATGTTGATTTTCAGGCCAGATTGTAACAGGAACGTCCTCCTGTTACAGCAATTATGTCCCGACAAGTCTCGCATTGACAGACCTTCCTCCACGGCGCTGCGGAGGAGGGTCTGGCTAGTCCACACAGCATTCTGGGATGGGAGAACAACATGCTCTGGTTTATTGGCATTTTTTTAAACCAATCACAATGGTCTTGTGTGGCGCTAACACCGGACGGAGCCACGGTGCCTCTGCAAAATAGTCTTGTCTGAACGGCACAGTTGGACGTGAATCATCATTAAAGTGTGAGACGTATTTTGGTTGTTTCTAACATGCATCTGGGTCGCAAGATGGTTAGCCAGTACTCATTTTCTCTGACATTCAAACAAGTCTTTCTGAACAGTCAGCATCATTTGAGATACGAAAGGACAAATCTGGCGCAAAATGAAACTAGGGGTTAATAACACGTGTACCGAGTCGACCGTTCTCTGGGATAGGTTTTCATGCTAATCAAATGTGACCAGTTTTAGTGCAAACCGCTAATTAGCTTATAGCGCTAGTCGTCGGGGCTCGACTAAATAAAAAGAAATCGTTATTTCTACACCACTAACAAGACTCAAAATAGCACCACACTTCCACGGTAGCATAATGAGGGTTCCTACATGTAAACCGAAGCATTGACAACTTTGTAAGTGTACAGACAGTTTATTAAAAAAGATAGTTTATAAAGACAGTACCGTTCACGTATACAGGCAGGCGCCATCTTGGGAAAACAGTCACGATAAGTCGAACGATGAACGCCGTGCTTGAGCTAGGTTACAGGTTACTGATTACACGGCGTTCAACTGGTCATGACTGGTTTCCCAAGGTGGCGCCCGCCTATATATGTGGATGGTACTGGTCTTTCTAAACTATCTTTTTAATAAACTGGTCACATTCGATTAGCATGAAAACATATCCCAGAGAACGGTCGACTCGGTACACGTGTTTTATTAACCCCTAGGTTCATTTTGCGCAGGATTTGTCCTTTAAGGTTCAAATTGTCAGCAGTTTGCTGCCGTTCATTCTGTATGAAAAACAACTTCCGTACAGCGAGACAATCCATCACAGCAAACACCAAGCCGCCATTGATCCTAGTTTCCGTTTCATCGTCATTACTGTACACTGTGCTGAGTCGAGTGTTTCCACATGAGAGCTGCAATCCTTATGTTACACTCCCGCTTCCAGTCAATCACATGAGAGCGCATGGGAGGACCGCGCCAATAAACTTAAAAAAATAAAATATTGCCTTCCAAACTTTATTTCACATCCACGTCTTCTTATTTCAGGCATGTTTGTAAGCTGGGGCAGCAATCATTTCAAGTTGCGTTTGACACTAGAAAGTTTGTATTTTAAAAACACTGACAAAAAAGAGCAACGGTTATTATAAAAATGTTATATTATTATATACAACATAAATTTCAGGGGCTAAAAAAAACAAAAACAAAAACTATACCTTCAGTGACAACGGTTAAAGTGAGCCTAGCACCACAATCACAAGTGAAAACAGGCGGGACTGATACAAAATCTCCCTACTTTTAAACATCTAGGCACCATTTCATTAACAGCCCTAGCTATAACTTCCCTTTTGATCATTCCTTTCGTCAACATAAACCTCATCCGAAAACCCTCCGTCAACAGATCACCACAGACCCATTTCTACTTCCACTCTTCCTTTGAGAACTAGAACATTTCCTTATCCAACGGGTAAAAATTACAGTCGGTCATAGAAAAATAAAAATAAATTGAAAATAGTAATTAACATTTGCCTCTTTAAATTGGCATAACAGAAACATGCATACAAATAAAAACGATAAATATGAAATCATATTCAAGCTGTGATACATGCACATGTACCTCCTTAACTAGGCTAGAGCCTAAACTGTGTCCGATCACATACATTAAATATTACAGTAGCATTAAAAGAGCTGCCTTCTAGTCATATATGAAGTAGACTGGAAAATATGTGAATTTTTTTTTTCTTTCCATTTCTGGTGAGAGATTGTATGGTTTTGTGAGGTATGAACTTTGTCCCTGTATAGTGACAAACAAACTTGGCTTAGAGCTCGGGCTTGTCCCTTGAAATCAACAGACATTTTTTTTGTCGCTTTAATGTCAAGATATTTGACACAAACTGCTTATAACATTTTCAGTTTTCTTTTTTTTAACATTCCTTAAAAAAAAAAAAAAAAAAAAAAAAAAAAAGGATATGCCACTCAAAATAATTTCATCATTTTTCAACACCTGTTCAAGGTGTCTGCGTTGGACAGCAGTAATCGCAGCACAACCGACCTAACCAGAGGACGTTCCGAGAAATGACAATTAACTACTATAGTACACTATAGAGCTGGGCAATATATTGATATTATATTGATATCGTGATATGAGACTAGATATCGTCTTAGATTTTGGATATTGTAATATGGCATAAGTGGTGTCTTTTCCTGGTTTTAAAGGCTACATTACAGTAAAGTGATGTCATTTTCTGAATTTACCAGACTGTTATAGCGGTTGTATTATTTGCCTTTACCCACTTAGTCATTATATCCACATTACTGATGATTATTTATCAAAAATGTCATTGTATAAATATTTTGTGAAAGCACCAATTGCCAACACTATAATATCGTTGCGGTATCGATATCGAGGTATTTGGTCAAAAATATTGTGATATTTGATTTTCTCCATATCGCCCAGCCCTAGTACACTAGACTAGGATTGGGCATCGAGAACCGGTTCCAACTTGGAATCCTTTAAAAAATTATGATTCCAATGGAATCGTTTCTTTATTGGAATCGTTTCTTTATTGAAATTCGGCTTTGAATCCGATCATTGGTTCCAAATTTGCACCAAGCGTTGCAGCCATGGAGCACAGGAAGCGGCGCTCTAAAGTGTGGTAAAACTGTAAATCTAATAAAACTGTGAAAATAAATGTTCCTCTTGTCTGTGAAATTAAGCATGTGACCCGTTTCAACTCCACCTCTCTAAGAATCAGAATCGATAAGAACTGGAATCAAAAGGAAGAATCGGAATTGGAATCTGAATTGTAAAAATCAAAAGGATGCCCAACCCTACACTAAACGGACAGGTTTTACACCTGGATATACTGCGCAACCACCACGAGGTATTGGAACATAATGAAATGCTTTTGTGGGCCTTTGTAAGAGTGCAGGGTCAGTGTCACCCTTCCGGTGGACCATCAATGGACCTTCATTCCGAAATAAATATGTACGGTAGTGAACGGGGAGAGACTAATTATTCTTTTGATCCTGTTTGAATTGAGCCATGAATTACACTTATGTCAGCTTAAAAGATAATTTTCCAAGTCAAGAAAGTTTGGTAACACTTTAAGGCCCTGACAGACCGACCCGATTGGCTGTCGGACAGTCTGGCGGTGTCAGTGACTCGAGCCTGTTCGGTGTGTTCTGTGCCGTTGTCAGGCCTTCATTTGGGCCGATTTGACATGTTGAATCGGAAGGCAGGCAGTCGGACTCAATGGCCAATCTGATTGGTGGTGCACTAACCCGGAAATGACTAACGGCTCTCAAAATCTGACGAAAATCTTTTAAACCGACCTTTGTCGATCTGAAATGAAGACCGATTCAGCTACTGCACGGCCTATTTCTCACTTAAAATGTTTTCAGAAACACGTTTCGGAGAACTATCTTCGTAGAATATGAGATCGTACTCTGAACAAAGCCGCCATTATGCCTGGTTGTAAAATCCGGGAGCAGCCAGACCCACGTGACGCGTTTGTCCAATCAGCTGCCGGTTTGAATTTTTTGGACGACAATACAGACTAGCGCCGCCTGCTGTTATGGAGACGTATTACGTCTTGCGCACGCGCAGAACGTACGCTCAAGACAGTGTGGCTTCGGTGTGTTCTGAGGCACTTTGTTGACCAACTCGGGGAGGCAGTCAGTCCGATGGCCGTCGGGTTGGTGTGTCAGAGCCTTTACTTGAAGGTATCTACATAAGGGTGACATGACACTGTCATGAACAAGCTGAACGCCACTTACTAAAAGAAGCGTTATGTCATAAACGTTTATGACTTGTTTATAACGTTCATGACAGTGTCATGTCACTCTTATGTAGATACCTTCAAGTGTAACCGAAAATTTCAGTTTGTCGTACAACTGTTGAAGTATAAGACTGTGAAAATACTTAATTAGAAAGATTACGCACTTTAAAGTCGCATGGGTTGCGTCTCGCTGAAGCTACAGTGTCCGTTTGTCTCGTACTCACACGAGCGACAGATTTGGCTCGTTCTTTCGCTTACCAGCTGGTGAAAAGATCGAACGAAAGCAGAGCATCAAGCGAGGAGACGTATTTTGCGCGAGATGAGATATGTAGTTTACTAAGCGGTTTCACGCAAAACTGAGTGGTACTACGACAAACAGACTTTCTTCACTTGCAAAATGATCTTTTATAAGTGTAATCCATGGCTCTATCCAAAACGGGATCAGAAAATAACGAGTCCCTCCACATTCACTACCGTACACGTTTTTTCTGAATTAAGATCCCATGGTGGTCCACAGGAACGGGAGGGACTTTGCCTCTCTATAGAAAGAGAGGGAGGGTGTGGCGGGGGGCAGGTCTCACTCTGCTGTTTGGAGGCCTGGCTGTGCTTCTGCCTGCTGCTCCTTGTTGAGGATGATGCTGATGATGTCTCCCTCATGCTCTTTCATGTGCTCCATCAGCCGCTCTTTACTGGTGGACTCAAAGCCACAGATACAGCAGCAGAACAGGAGCACGCAGTATTCCATTCCAGGGCCCGGGACGGGGGCCTGGCCGCTGCGTGGCTGGCTCCGGGACTGAGGCTGGAGCCGTGCAGGGTCCTTCCCCTGCGGGCTTGCCGATTCCCAAGGCCACTGTGAAGGGTCTGTGGTGGGTGTGTGTAGGCCTGCTGAGCTGTCCATAGCCAGGCCAGCTACCGCCGCTGCTGTCGTCGTCATTGATGTGGGTGTTGGCAGTGGATCCACCGGGCCCTTTGCTTTGTCCTTTGAGGGCGGGCTCGCCACAGGGGGGCGCTCCGCCACCGACTCCAGCACCGCCGACAACTTCTGAGGAGCTCTGAGAGGAATAAAGGATGGAATTGCCAACAAGAATACAACAACAGAGGGAGCAAGATTAAACGACTGAGTTGGAAATCTCACTCTCAGGGCATTGTTGGCCCAGTATTCTAATTGTGAAATATTTTTTTTACATTTGTTGGATGTATAAAGTTACTTGCTGCCCATGGTCTATTATCCCAGTGATGCAGTTTGCATTTGTAAGACAGCTGGCAGTTATTGGTAACTGGAGTACAGTGAGGAAGGAACATGTTGATTTTTACAACCTTTGTAATTAGTTGAATGTGACATTTTCTTCAGAAACCCACAAACTGGAGTACCATAGCTTTATCACTGGTATCACATTAGCTTAAAAAGGCAGCTGGCAGTTATTGGTAATTGGTAGGGATTCCAAATGAAGCTTTGTCAAGCATATGTTTTAGTTTTTGGAGCCCAATAGATGGCGCTCTCTGTCCAACAAAGGGTTGAAAGCACACCGACTTGCCATTCCTTTAGCCTTTTTCTTTAAACCAAGAGCGCCATTTAATTGGGTCAACAAATACAACTGATTGGTTATGAAGCTGCGTACAGTGAGGAATGAACATGTTGAAGTTCAACCTTTGTAATTAGCTTAATGCCATATGTTCTTCAGAAAACCACAAACTGAAATACGACAGCCAGCTTTATCTTTAGTATCAAATAAGTTTGGGGCGTTTAGGGCGTGTACAAATCCACTTTTGCTAGGTCGACAGCGGGAAAAAGGGTCCGTGCGCCAGGCGCATGGTTCAAAAGGGTTGTACTTAGTTTCTTCATTAATTCATAGGTGTATTTGGGCGTAACACGCAATAAACCAATCAGAGATCATCTCCCATTCCCTTTAAAAGCCAGGCGCGTTTGGACCTTGGCGCATTGCTATTATGATGGCGGATTTGCACCGTAATATTTTAATTTGTAAATCTTTTGCATGTTTGTGTGCTGCTGCGTGTCCCTGTGTGTGTGTAACAAGCATAGTGTGAGCGCGCTGTGCACGAGCCTAGGCGCATTTTACTAATTTGCTGTAATTGACTTTAGACCAGGTTTTTGTTGGTCAACGGCGCGATCACTTCCCGCTGCCTCAAGATAGCAATACGCCAAGATTGCACCTGAACACACCTCCCTGTAAGACCAGCACGCCCATGGGACGCAAAGATGGGCGCAGGTGCTTTTGCTGTTTAAACGACGTGGGCGCTGGACGGGAAATTGACAACTGCGTCGGTCTTAAACTAGCAAAGACACTTGCGAAAAACATTTGCAAGCTCAATGCATCGAGGTCCTTAGCGCCAGTATCAAAGGAATCCAGCACTTTGCGTTAATTGAAAGCGCACACAAATAAAGTGCAATATTTATATACATGTACAACTGTACACAATAAGATTGCATATTGCTGCTTTAGCTGTATTCAAGGTCTGATGAAAGAACATATTGTGGAAAGTAGCACCCACAACTCCTAATCTTGGATAGTGTATGGGGTGCATGGTCGTGGAACCGTATGTATAAAGTACTTATTCCAAGAGGTTTTAAAAGGACCTACAGTGTACTGGCCAGTGGATATACTGAAGATATTTGCAAATACAGAAATAGTAAAAAAAAGAAAAAAAGGGGTGAATCTTGCACAAATTGCAACAGGAAATCTGACAAATATTTATTACTCATAAATGTCTCATCTATAACATATAAAAAGTCCTAAGAGTGGTGGAAAGTATTGAAAAATACTGAAATCAGTGATGCCACCATTTCCCATTGCAGCCTATGTTAAGGAGAGACACTATAGGTGAACAGAGAAAATATTTTAACCAACAGTTATCACCACGAATCTCCCCCAGTTGATGATTTACATTAAGACAATATGTTTTTGTATTACAAGTTTCTGAACCGTCAAATGAGGCATTATCTTATTAAATATGTGCTAATTTGCATACATAATGGTGTTTCAGTATTTTTCCACTTGGAACCTATTTTCCAATGCATTGGTGTTTAGGTAGTCTCACATTGCCAGACCTTCCTCCAACGTGCTCTGGTTTATTGGCATTTCTTTCAACCAATCACAATTGTCTTGGGTGGTGCTAAGCGCCGGACGGAGCATTGCCGCCTCTGCAAAATAGCCTCGGGAAGGAACTTGTTTTGGTGGAACGTGTACGCTCAAAAGTTGTTTAAGTCGTGCAACAGAAAACTCAGATTGGACAGATAGTCTAGCTAGCTGTCTGGATTTACCCTGCAGATATCTGAGGAGCTGTTAACCACAGTCCTCCTCCTCCTTAAAATTCCAACACAAAGAAAGAGGAAGGTAATGGACATCCGGCCGAAATGAGGGACATCTTGCGGCAGCTGAACAATCCCGGAAGAGAAACGTTGTGGATATAGACTAGTGTTTAAGTGACAATGTGTGAACGAAAATCTTTTGAAATCTGTGGTGGACTAGATCAATTGAAAGAGTTTCTGTTGCAATTCGTGTGGAGGTCATGTTGCATAATTCCCGTACTAAAATGAAACCTGAAAGAAACTACAGACACCACTGTATGCGAGGTTCATGGGTTTACCGGCTGCTCTGGGAGATGGCCTCGTTAATGGCTTTGTTCACTTGCTCGTAGTTGTAGTTCTGGTCTCCGGCGTGCTTCCACATGTGGGATTTGAGTGACGGGGGATGACTGCACACATAGCCACACAGAGAGCACCTGAAAGAGAGAAGGGGGGGGGGGGGTAAAAAATAAAAGGGACAAAATGAGAGAAGATGAGCAACAGAGTGAGAGTGGATCAAGTCGAAGTAGATTTAATATGCGCACTGACGTTCGACTAATCCTTCACTCTACTTTCTATCAAGAGGAATCATCCTGACTCAAGGCTCCACAGGGGATACGGAGCTTGAGAGACGGAGAGGTGAGGAAATGGGATTTACAGTACACTCGCAAAGTCATTTCACAAAATGAAAGGAATTATGGATTGTGTCTTTATGAACTATTCAAAACGCTTGAAGTTGCAAATATCATTTAGGAAAAGAGCTAAAGCCCACCGACTGAGAAGATTCTGCGGTAACAGATTCATCGTAAAACATCCCATGTTATGAAAAGGTGAAAGAAAAAAAATCCAATAAAATGCTTAAAATATTGCGCTAGGCCAGCATGTGACGCTGCTACAATGTTTTGCAAATGTACAGTTAAGGTCCCAGAAACACTACAGACGCCTGCAAGCTATTTTAGCGATAACTACCAAAAACAGCCCAAACTCAGTTGGAGCACGCAGTTTCCTCACATCCCGTCACACTTTTTTTTTTGCACCCCGATGTTTAACCCAAGTCGGCGTCATGGCAACAACGCTAGGGCTGAAACGATTCCTCGAGTAACTCCAATAATTCGATTTCTAAAAAATCTCGATGCAAAATGATTTGCCTCAGAGCTTTGTTTAATCAACGTTAACCAACGTTGTATCGCTCACGGTGTTACTGCACGGACGATTATTACTGTCGCACACTGGGCCGACGCCGCTGGCGACACACGCCATGAAGACTGGATGGCGCAGATTACAAAATGAAGAAAGAGAGCGTAAATAGCGAGGGGCTAAGAGAAGAGACAGGCTGGAGAAAACGACAGAAAGCGTCCGAAGTTTGGAATCAGTTCAAACGTAATTAAAACCAAAACTCTGTACAGTGTGTCTACTGCAAAATCAAAGTAGCTTACCACGATAATAGCACGATGTCAATGCATTAGAATCTCACCAGTCTAACTTAATCATCCATTCCACAAAGCGGACCCGACAAAAGTAAATCACAGTCGTACAGACGATGTAACTACACCAAACACAACAACTACCAAAAACAAAGACAAGAAAATACAAAGTGGTGACCACGATCTGATCTAAAGAGCTGACTTGTTGACTATCCCTTCGGAAAAACAGCTGATTGTTGCGCACCATTTTCTCTCTCTCTCTTCACGGAGAAACAGCTGATCAACGATCTACTAGCATAAGTGTAACAGAGCTGTGTGACATTGTAATCAAATATGAATCAAATGAAAATAGGTTGAGTATAACTAATATTTACATATAGGTCTACTGTATATACAGATCAGTCTCAGGTTGAAACTTGGTAGTTCTGAAAGTTAAGTTGCACAACTTAAGGTCATGTTTATGCATATTTAATGTATGCCTTAGTTTGAGGTTGTTATTGCATTTCAGAAAATATTTTCTTTCAAAACAATGCAATATTGCACTTAAATGCACTTAATACGTTTAGTTTTTTGAGAGATGATATTGTGAGCAGTGTAGGCAATAAAAATGTAGCTTTTTCCGAAAATTAAACCAAACTATTATTTATTATTGCTCTTCAATAAAACAAAAGGTATTTCTTATGCGATTACTCGATTAATCAATGGAATAATTGGTAGAATACTCGATTACTAAAATAAACGATAGTTGCAACCCTAAACAACGCATCATTCTTTTTTTTTTTTTTTTTTTTTTAAATCCGTCTCTCTCAAGTCCCCAATTCTTCATGAAAGTGACGTTTAGAGCTGCAAAGATGAATCGATTAGTTGTCAACCATTAAATCAATCGCCAACTATTTTGATAATCGATTTGACTCATTTTTTATGATTTAAAAAAAAAAAAAAAAAAAAAAGTCTCTGATTCCGGCTTTTTATATGTGAATATGTTCTAGTTTCATCTCTCCTCTGTGACAGTAAACTGAACATCTTTGAGTTGTCATCTTGGGCTTTGGGAAACACTGATCCAACATTTTTCACCATTTTCTGACATTTTATAGAACGACTAATTGAAAAAATAAACAGACTAATCGGCAATGAAAATAATCGTCAGTTGCAGCTCTAGTGCAGGTCTGAATAAATTGAGTGGCCCTAACAGAAAAAAGACCACCATTGTCTGCAACGTTTCCAGCCAGGAAGATACCTATGACGGTAAAATACAGAACAAGCATTCAGTGAAGTGGAAATCAGCAATCTGTGCCTCGCTCAGGGTTAGGACCGAGTACTCACTCCCATTGACTTTCTCCACCCAGCGACCACTAAGCTTGCAATCAGACGCCCATTTCCCAACTTCCCAGGCTGTCGGCGCCACCAGAGTGCATATGAGCCCCACAGAGACTCTGATAACCCCAGCTTCTTTTGGTCAGACACAGCTCTTCTCTCTCACCTCGGAAGGCCAGTAGTCCTTCTCATCCTTCCTCTCTGCGGTTGGATTTGTGTTTGAGCTTTTGTCCGAGGCTGGGTATCGCCACCGATTTCCCGAATCGATTTCCGATTCAATGTGGATTTGGGATATTTCAGTTGCAAAAGCAATTTTACAATTACAAGGTTCCCTCTGACCTGCTGCATCATTAAAAAGTATATTTCTTTACATTAAGAACTGACCTCAAAGCAGTTACATTAAAAGGTGCTGTAGGTAGGATTGAGAAGATCCAGGACCATAGACTGTTAATATTAGTGGACAGAGAATGTGTGACATCACCCATTGGTTTGTAGAGAGCTGATATGAGTCGTCGAGTTTGCGTTAATGGGCGCAGCCATCGTGGTTGCGGATGTGACGTTTTTAGACGAGGAGGAGGAGAGATGGAGGAGCCGTAGACAGTTGGGCGGTATCTGACTGTATTTTTTTTTTTTGGAGTTAGCAACGCTGCTTACACCCTTCGTTACCTTACACACGTTCACTGGCAATCTGGATGCAACTTCTGCTGAAAGCTAGCATACATAATTCAAGGTAAGATTTAGCTTTGCTAGGTTTTGTCCCATAGTCATATAAGAGGAGTCACATTGTAAAGTAAATGTATCTGATGTTACCATGTAAATTGTCTGTAACATTAGCTAGCCACTTATGGTAAAACATGCTAACGTTAATTTTCTACAAATTGAAGTTTAGCTACGTTTCCTAATTTAAACGTAGTGTCAGCGAAATGCAAAACGGTGATTGTCAATGCTTATCATTATCTAACGCTAACTATTAGCAAATGTTTAACCAAGTTTCTTAGAACGTTTGGCTAACTGTAATAACCATAAAGCACCGATAAAGTCTTGCTACTATTAGCAAGTATCATCAGTCTATGGTTGGTGCATTTAGCCTTTACATGCTTTTAAGAGCTAACGTTAGCAGAAATAAGATAATTTAACTGAGTTAAAGTTACACTAAAGAACAATACACTGTTGTTGATTCATCTGTATTCTCCTAGATAATTAATGAAGTACAGTTACATGCTAGTGTGCATATATATTTAACTATGAGGGGCTGAAATGGAAATTGATGACTCTTTTTCTTTCAGAAATAGGAGTGTGGAGAGCCACGATGGCATGTGCACCCAACCCAATTCCTCAGAATTAAGTAATAGTTACTTTTCTTTTTCCACTGTGCATTACAGACAACCAACAGACTGTCACACTATGCTCACTGTAATTGTAAAGGTAGCTTTTATTTCTTTACCCAGGCATTTGGACTTGACTGAACAGTGCTGCACAAGTGTATTTTAAGCTATATTTTTATATTGTGGTTTGTAATGTCAAACATTTCTACTGTAATTAACAATGTGGCACTAGTGATTCAACTACCTTTTTTTATTATGCAGAATTCACTTGTGACAGTGAAGTTTCCCTTTACCTTGACCCACAGCAGTGATTTATGTGTGGAATTTACACTGGATTGTAAAAGGTGAACTACATTATTTAATTCATCACTTTAAACATAATGTTAAAAATATTGCCAGTGTTTGTGGTTTATGTAGTTTTTGAAGTTAATGCCCATTTCAATGTGAAATAAAGGTCTTTCTAAAGCTACATTTGTTGTTTTTCTGAAGTAACTATAGGAACATACAGTATTGTAGTCATACAAGACATTGGTAATTTGATAGAATTTATAATTGATTAAAAGTGTCTATTTGGGCTTTAATCAACATAAATGATTTCTTAAATGTTACCATACTTACTTGAATGTTGACAATGGATCAGCAAAATGTAGTTTGTGCTTTTGTGTGTCTATGTACTTGTCAATTTTAATCACCATGAAAACACCAAAATCCTTTTAGATTAATTTATATATTTGAATATATTTTAAATACGTAGTCAAGTGTTTAGTAGGTAATTGAAAATGCACTAGGTGCTGTTTAATCTGTGTAGGGTTATTGTAAATTCATAATAACAAAAGTATGATCACAAATTGCAAAGAAAAAATAAACAACTTATTCAATGTAATAATTAAATCAATGTACCTTATATTTACTGCACTGACATTTTTAAAGTATGAAAACTAAAAGCCATACAAGGACATGCAATGTCAATATCTAATTCTAACAGTTTAATCCTATACATAAAATATCTCAATTATATGCCTTATACATATTTCTAAAGTGCTAACTTTTAGGTTTGAACGGTGAACAGAACGCAGAGCCAGGAGTGTGAATTAACAGGTTTTATTTAAAGTATCGAGTCCAGGTTTCTGAGGGGGGAAAAGCACGTCAAAGTTTCCAGGATGGAGAACGGGTCGGTGGTTTCCGGGTAGGAGCGGGTCCGTCAGAGGAAGATAGCAGGCCGGCTAGTGGTGGGGGGTCCAGTGGTGGTCGCTGTCTGCTCCGGTGGATGGCAGGAGTGAAGCGGTAACAGGAGTCAGGTTCCGATGGAAGCTGAGGCACAAGAGAAAGGATATGGACAGGCAAATGTTTGTAATAGACAAACATGTAGTTAAGGCATGGTAGATCACAATGAATTATATTAATATATGCGCTTGTACATAAATCTATGCTTCAGTTGAGGACATGCAGTATTAAGTAAACATACAGCTACATGTCAAATTTATCTTAGACAATGTGTATTGTACGCAACACTTTTTTAATATGTACATTTTGGTAATAAACAGCACTTGTAAATATAGATTGTAACATGTATGTGACTCATCTTAAAACAGACTAATGTGCTGACAGAAGGTCTTCAAATAAATTAGCAGACACAACTACAGTAAGTGGAAGAAAGACATCAGTGTAACAGCATCAACGCATATTCTGGCCCACTGCCCCGCCCGGAGACCTCCGTCTCCGAGTCTACGCGTTCCCCCCGCGGCTTTGTCCGAGGGTGAGGGTGACGGTGATGCTGTGTGGGTGCCGCCGCGGCGGGGATGATATTATGTGCCTGTCCTTCGGGCAACTCCGGGTAACGTTGCCCAACTCTCGGGCAGGAACATATATTTCAGTATATTCAGGTAAAAGCAGTCTCTGCTTGTCCTGTGCAAATCCGCCACACGAAACTCAGATGTGAGGGGGTAATTTCTAAATCACACGCAGTCCCAAAATTATTCTAATCCCTTGCGAATATAGGGTTTAATATGACTTTGCACCATAGCATTAACTATATCAGGCTTTGATTTTAAGCTAACATTAGCTACCATTACATGTAATGGTAGTGTTAGCTTGCGGGTTAGGGAAGCATGCGCATCGACTAGAAATAACACCAGATATGGTTAAAAATGGATCACCGGCGAGACCGTTGTGCATACCTACTGTATATGACTGTAACGTTAAATATATATTTGAATCCGTTTATACTCTGCATAATGTTAGCCCGCTAGCTTGGTTAGCAAGGTGCAATCTAGCTAGCAAACTGATATTAATTGGGATGCTAACGTTTGCTAACGAAACACAGTATTTAAAAAAATGTAACGTTACTTACCAGAAAAACGGAACTGCCGAGTCCTTTGAGCGTCTTGTCGTCCAACCGAACGCTGAACAAGACATTATTAGGCAACCAAAGTGTCACAGTCACTACGAAGAAAGCTGGTCAAACTCCAAAATGAAGTTGACGTGCCTTGGATAAGCTTTGCTAAACCTCTTGTCATGATTGACAGGCTGCGAACTGTCAATCACATCATAGCCACGCCCTAAAACACCCTCTGCTTTATCGCCGATTTTAAAATCAACGAGACCATAATTCAAAAAATGAACATCATTCTGTGTTGCAGAAGACTTAAAACTAGCGATTGAGGCCATAAACTCATTATGAAGAGGTTTACTGAGGTAATAAATCAAGTGAGAAGTGGGTCACTTTCTCATAGACTTCTACAGAAACCGACCTCCTTTTGCAACCGCACGTGTCGCCCCCTGCTGGAATTCAGATAGAATGCAGGTTTAAGGCACTTCCGCATTTGCAGCACTTTGCGAAACCGGATGGGCTGTCCACTAATAATATACAGTCTATGTCCAGGACCTAACAATGTTTAATGTCGCCCCCCCTTTTCGCTAAAGCCCAAAACGGTCTCCTAAGCCACTCCCCCCACAAGGGAGAATGAATGCATGTGCATGAGCAGTGACTGACACGCAGTTAGACACCCCCCCTGGCCCTGATTGGTGCATCTGAACAGGGAGGGTTGGATTTTTTCAAATCGTACAACAGGCTGTAGGTGGTTAGCCTCGTGAGACCGTCCTGATCTCGCGAGCTCCAGTTTTCCACTCGCAGATCAGTCTGGCATCTTGAGGCAGAGAAAATTTGGAGCTGTTAGCCAAACGACCGGGCCAATCAGCGTTGGTTTTGAGGTGGGTTAGGTGGTGATAGACCGATGGTTTATCCAATCAGCTAACCAGTATTATCAGCCAGCGGTAGCCCTAAATCTGTTAGCCGCTCGCTAATGCTTTTTTTCTCTTGGATCCTTCTTTTGGAATATGGTCCGGGAACCTGAAATGGTGCCTTTTATTCCTAAATTCTCATTACACAAATGGCAAATATCCTTTACCGACATGTTGCTTGCATGCTGAGCTTACGAGCTATGCTTTGCCTGCAGCAGCAGGGGCGGGCTTGTGGTTGTATTTTCATACGCTTTGTGGATCTGATTGGTTGATTTGGCCCGTCTATCACCAACATAGGTGATAGACAGATGGTTCATCCAATCAAATAACCAGTATTCCGCCCCTTCCCAAAAGTTCTCCAACGGAAAGTTCCCAGATGGATATGCCGAGCAAATGCGAAGCAATCCATCTGGCGGAGTCAGGTTAGTAGGTGGTGCCAGAGGAGCCAGATTAATTTTTTTATTACCTGCTTCATGTAGTTCTACTGGAACATAGGGTCAGTTTCAGCAAATCTGACAGAAAGTTAGTTTTATAAGGCTTACCTACTGCACCTTTAATGTCCTTTTTATTTCACATGAACACACAATAAAGTGCAGCTCTACAGACTCTCCAATCGGTGAGTATCGAGTGACATTCCATTCAGATATCTGGAGGTGACAGAGGGACCCCGTTGTAAAATCGCCAAACCAGTTTTTCCCTCGCCAAAATGTAGTGTACTGTGTATGAGTAGTACATTTACACTAGTGTAGTGTAAATGTACTTTGGCGCGACATTTAGCCCCTTCCAGACAAGCCAGCATGACATTGGTACCAATGGATTCCCCAGGTCTTCTGGTTTCATATGATACAGACATTGGATTAGAGTGGATTTCATGAATCGATACTGGATCATTCAAATGAAAATCTATTTAAAATCGGATGAATCCGTTTTGTTTTGAAAACCCAGCCCCATTTCTCACCTGTACTGCTCCAGTAGCTGCACGGCCTGGTGCTCCTGAGGGTGCCTCCTCATGTGGCTCTTTAAACTGTTCATGTTGGTGGTGGCAAAATCACAGCTACAGCACCTGGCACAGGGGAGGAAGAGATGAGAACATGGAGATAGTCAAGTTTACCGCGGCCCTTTGAGGTCATCGTTTTGCTTCTTTACACGTTTAGCCTGAAGGGATTTTACAGCAAAAGAGAGATGAAACTGTCACTTTAAATGACAATATTGTCTTCTCTGTTGCGGTTGAAATATTAAACTAGCTTTTTAGTTGCTTAGAGGTCAACACTGTACAAGGGTCTGCAGACTCACGGCCCCTTGCACTGCATTAAAATACAGTTGCACTTGGATCATGTGAGGATAACTTACAATATTAGAAAGATTTGGATTTGACAAACCAAGAAGAATTCATGAAAAAAAACATCCACACCATGTTTTCAACAGAGTGCCACTGTTTAGATTCATTTTCTATAGACCGAATGGGGTAATGCATTGCTAATATAAAACAGAATTTTTTTTTATTATTACCATCACTTTAATATTACCAATTTTATTTGTATGCATGTTGTGAACTAGCCTGACTCCGCCTTCCTACGTACTTCCGCTCAATTTTCATTCCCCTTCAGTACTACATCTGGGTTTGCGGTATATTCTTGGGTTTCCTCCGGCCAAATATTTGGCGGTCCAATCAGCGAACAGAGGGAGTGGCTGAGAATGATGACGTTGAGGACGTGCATTAGTTTTGAGTTGTATTTTCGTAATGGCAGCGGAGAAAGATGCGAGCGAAGCCATTCGCTACGTTGTGGCAACGCTGCTGAATATCCAGAAGTTAAAGCCCGAGCAAGAACAATCTTTGCTGAGTTGTGTTTGTGGCCGTGATGTTGCGGCCCTGCTTCAATAGTTTTAAACTTCAACAGAGTACCCGCCTTCAAGGAAGTGAACACTTGTCAATGGAGAGTGGCCAGACTCTCTGTACTAATGAAATGGACCAGAGTCTGGTAGGACCAGGCTAGTTGTGAACATCTTCCCCTGAATGTTTTGTTCATGTTACATATTCCTGCTTCTATCATAACTGTTAGAGTTCTTTAATAGGTAGGGTTGGGCCATAGCTATAAAACAATTATTATTATTATTATTATTATAATAATAAAAACAACTATTTTTTTATTCTACTTCGTTTAAGAATGCTTGATTCTGATTGGCTGGGAGGAGGGAAATTACCCGGCATATTGCCCGCTGTGTATTGCCCGCTGACTGAGCACAGCGTCATCAAATAGTAGATCAATACGCAGCTTGTGTTTTTTTTTTTCTATCACAGAAATTTCAAACATGAGGTCCAAACCTTGTTTAAAAAAGTTTCTAAAACGTGTCTGAAATCTATCGGAGGGTCAGACGATACATAATTTTGCAAGCAAGATACAATGTAGCAACTACCTTATTAAACGTTGGTGATCAGATGCAGCCTTGTGTGGTTTCTATAGAAACTATATTACGTTAGCTACAGTTGAGCTAACATTATTCTATATATCCTCTCCGGGAACCATCACCATACTCACAAGCCCCCGGCTGAGCGCCGCTATGTTGGAGTTTACCCCAATGGACGAGAGGGTCGCCTCCCTACGCCTGCGGGTTGTGGGGGGAAACTCTGACTGTTGTTTGTGCATATGCACCAAACAAGAGTTCGGAGTATTCGGCCTTCTTGGAGACCTTGAGTGGAGTCCTGTATGGGGCTCCAGTGGGGGATTCCATAGTTCTGCTCAGGGACTTCAACGCACACGTGGGCAATGATGGAGACACATGGAGAGGCGTGATTGGGAGGAACGGCCTCCCTGATCTAAACCAGAGTGGTTGTTTGTTGTTGGACTTCTGTGCTAGTCATGGATTGTCTATAACGAACACCATGTTCGAATATAGGGATGCTCATAAGTGTACTTGGTACCAGAGCACCCTAGGCCAAAGGTCAATGATCGATTTTATAATTGTTTCATCTGATCTGAGGCCATGTGTTTTGGACACTCGGGTGAAGAGAGGGACGGAGCTGTCAACTGATCACCATCTGGTGGTGAGTTGGGTCAGGGGGTGGGGGAAGACTCTGGACAGACCTGGTAAGCCCAAATGGGTAGTTCGGGTAAATTGGGAACGTCTGGAGGAGGCCCCTGTCCGACAGACTTTCAACTCACACCTCCGGCGGAGCTTTTTGTGCATCCCTGTGGAAGCTGGGGGCATTGAACCCGAGTGGACAATGCTCAAAGTTTCCGGTGCTGAAGCCGCGGCTAGGAGCGGTGTTCTTAGGGTCTTAGGTGCCTCAAGGGGCGGTAACCCACGAACACCGTGGTGGACACTGGTGGTCAGGGAAGCTGTCCAACTGAAGAAGGAATCTTTTCGGGATATGTTATCCCAGAGGACTCCGGAGGCAGTTGCAGGGTACCGAAGGGGCCGAAGGGCTGCAGCCTCTGCCGTGAAAGAGGCAAAGCAGCGGGTGTGGGAGAAGTTCGGAGAAGACATGGAGAAGGACTTTTCGGCACCAAGGAACTTCTGGAAAACCGTTCGCCACCTTAGGAGGGGGAAGCGGGGAACCATCCAAGCTGTGTACAGTAAGGATGGGACGCTGTTGACCTCAACTGAGGTGGTAATAGGGCGGTGGAAGGAGCACTTTGAGGAACTCCTACATCCGACTAATACGCCCTCTATGTTAGAGGCAGAGCTGGAGGATGATGGGAGATTGTCGTCAATTTCCCTGGTGGAAGTTGCTGAGGTCGTTAAACAACTCCACAGTGGCAAAGCCCCAGGGATTGATGAGATCCGTCCAGAAATGCTTAAGGCTCTGGGTGGGGAGGGGTTGTCTTGGTTGACACGCCTCTTCAACATTGCGTGGAAGTCTGGGACGGTGCCTAAGGAGTGGTGGTTCCCCTTTTTAAAAAGGGGGACCAGAGGGTGTGTGCCAATTACATCACACTTCTCAGCCTCCCCGGTAAAGTCTACTCCAAGGTGCTGGAAAGGACGGTTCGGTCGATAGTCGAACCTCGGGTTGAGGAGGAACAATGCAGATTCCTTCCTGGTCGTGAAACAACGGACCAGATCTTTACTCTCGCAAGGATCCTGGAGGGAGCCTGGGAGTATGCCCAACCAGTCTACATGTGTTTTGTGGATCTGGAGAAGGCGTATGACCGGGTCCCCCGGGAGATACTGTGGGAGGTGCTGCTGGAGTATGGGGTGAGGGGGTCCCTTCTCAGGGCCATCCAATCTCTGTACAACCAAAGCGAGAGCTGTGTCCGGGTTCTCGGCAGTAAGTCGGACTCGTTTCAGGTGAGGGTTGGGGCTGCACTTTGTCACCAATCCTGTTTGTAGTATTTATGGACAGGATATCGAGGCGTAGTCGGGGTGGAGAGGGGTTGCAGTTCGGTGCGCTGGGGATCTCATCGCTGCTTTTTGCAGATGATGTGGTCCTGATATCATCATTCCTGTGACCTTCAGCACTCACTGGATCGGTTCGCAGCAGAGTGTGAAGCGGTTGGGATGCGGATCAGCACCTCTAAATCGGATGCCATGGTTCTCAGCAGGAAACCGATGGAGTGTCTTCTTCAGGTAGGGAATGAGTCCTTACCCCAAGTGAAGGAGTTTAAGTACCTTGGTGTCTTGTTCGCGAGTGAGGGGACAATGGAGCGGGAGATTGGTCGGCGAATCGGCGCAGCGGGTGCGGTATTACATTCAATTTATCGCACCGTTAAAGAGAGCTGAGCCAGAAGGTAAAGCTCTCAATCTACCGGTCAGTTTTCGTTCCTTCCCTCACCTATGGTCATGAAGGCTGGGTCATGACCGAAAGAACGAGATCCAGGGTGCAAGCGGCCGAAATGGGTTTCCTTATGAGGGTGGCTGGCGTCTCCCTTAGAGATAGGGTGAGAAGCTCAGTCATCCGTGAGGAGCTCGGATGACTGGCTCCTCCCCTGCTGGAGGTGCTACCCCACGACCCGATACCGGATAAGCGGACGAAGATGGATGGATGGATATTCTATACAGGCTGACCTGAAATTCGGACTTGACTTTGTCTCGGGCAGTAAGCCGTCCACAAGCTGGGCATATCAAACTGTTTATTGCCCTGCCTCGAGGTGATTATCCCTTACATATCTATAAGTTAGGCACCGTTTTGATTTGAACAATTCTAATTCAAATTCCGATCCTTCTTTTCGATTCCAACAGATTCTTTGAGGGGCGGAGTTGAAACGGGCCACATGCTTGTTTCACAGAGGAACATTTTATTTTGATTCAATTGTGGTTCACGGTTTTACAGAGCTTTTTCAACGTAAAATAAAGCCACATTTTAGAGCGTCACTTAGTGTGCTCCGTGGCTGCAACACGAGTTTTAGAGACATATTGTACTTTTTACTCCACTGCATTCATCTGACATCTTTAGTTAGTTATTTTACTAATTAAGATTTTTGCACACAAAGCAATAGACATAGATGTAGTTTATAAAACACAATGTTTAATTATAAATTAAACTACCCAACAATATAACGGCCTACAAGTCCAGCTGAGATGATTAGACCATCAAACACTAAGTTGATTATAGATATAAAACAACAGAACAGTTTGGATCATTTCCAGTTTCTAAAATGTGAAGATTTTTCTGCATTGAATACTTTTAGTACATTTTCCTGATGATACTTACATACTTTTACTAAAGTAACATTTTCCATGCAGGACTTTTACTTACTACTGTACTGTTACTACTGTAACAGAGTATTTATATTTTTTGTGGAATTAGTAATTTTACTTAAAAGGTCCTATGGAATGAAAATTTCACTTTTTTTAACAGTAATATGCATTCCCCCAGCCTGCCTATGGTCCCCCAGTGGCTAGAAATGGTGATAGGTGTAAACCGAGCCCTGGGTATCCTGCTCTGCCTTTGAGAAAATGAAAGCTCAGATGGGCCGATCGGGAATCTTCTCCTTATGAGGTCATAAGGAGAAAGGTTACCTCCCCTTTCTCTGCTTTGCCCGCCCAGAGAATTTGGCCCACCCATGAGAAAGAGAGAGACATAATGTCTTGCAAATGAGCAAAGTGGCAGTTGGTCAAGGCCACACCCCCACCCTCCACCTTGCCCCCTCTCTCTCCTCCTCAATAGCTACAGTCACAGAAATGGCACATCCTAAGGAAAGCTCATTGTGGGACTGGCTCTAGTGGCTGTAATTCTGCACCAAGGCTGAATTTCTGAGAGACTTCAGATACAGTATTAGGGGACCACTAAGGTCTATATAAAAGAGACTTCAGATACAATACTAGGGGACCACTAAGGCCTATATAAAAGAGACTTCAGATACAGTATTAGGGGACCACTAAGGTCTATATAAAAGAGACTTCAGATACAGTATTAGGGGACCACTAAGGCCTATATAAAAGAGACTTCAGATACAGTATTAGGGGACCACTAAGGCCTATATAAAAGAGACTTCAGGTACAGTATTAGGGGACCACTAAGGCCTATATAAAAGAGACTTCAGATACAGTATTAGGGGACCACTAAAGCCTATATAAAAGCATCCAAAAAGCAGCATGTCATAGGACCTTTAAGTAAAGGACCTGAATACTTTTTCCACCACTAGATGGGATCGTACCTGAAGACACAATGCAAAGAAACAGTGCATACACCTTGAAATGTGAAACACTGCAACACTTTTATGAAAGAGAGGCTGTACATGTGGCACAATGTTTTCATTACTTGTAAATACAGTGCAGTCTGAAAGTGACACCGTTTTTGTCGTGTTGGCTCTGTACTGTATCTGAAATAAAAACAATGACAATTGGGGTGAAGTGCTAACGTTCAGCTTTAATTTTAGTTTACATCCACATGAGGCGTAGTAAAACAGTAGCCCTGTCATTACCCTACTGAACTGCAATTAAAGCTGAAAGTCTGTTTCACTGCAAATAAAATGTGCCGCGAACAGAGCCAGAACGACAGAAAATGTGCAATGGTCCCGACACCTACGTAGCACACCATCTTGAGTGCGAGTCTGATAGATTTGACATCCCATTCAGATGTAAATGGTTCTTCTGACGTCATTATGTTGTAGGTCTACAGTACATTACAGTATTAATAGCCTCCAATGTATAGTTTTATAGAGCCACACACTTCATGTGCAAAGGCAAAAAGGATCTTTGCGCTTGTTCTTGCACATTTAAGTACATTTCACGGTCTTTCGGCCATGAGACTTGCTTTTTTCAGGCATCTGCAACTATTTTTCTTTGTTGTCTAAGTTTGAATTAGGGCTGGGCAACATATCGATATATCAATATGGTGATATGAGTTGGGATATCCTCTGAGACTTTCAATATCGTGATATGGCACAAGTTTTGTCTTTCCCTGGTCTTAAAAGCTACATTACAGTAAAGTGATGACATTTTCTGAACTTACCAGACTGTTTTAGCTCTTTTATCCTTTGCCTTTACCTACTTAATCATTATAGCCACATTATTGATGATTAATTATCAAAACACTCATTGTGTAAATATTTTGCGAAAGCTCTAATAGTCAACCTTTTAATCAATCAATCAAACTTCTATAGCACATTTCATACAAGTCAATGTAACACAATGTGCTTCGTACAAAAGCGACATAAAAGAAAACTTTGTTTAATTAAACAGAGTAAAATCACACACACACACACACACACACACACACACACACACACACACACACACACACACACACACACACACACACACACACACACACACACACACACACACACACACACACACACACACACACACACACACACACACACTCTAAAGCTACATTGTGTAAGAATTTCTCCCGGGGAAATTGTATATGACAACCAACTGAATATTACATTCTACCCCTTCTCCTACGGTGGCCAAACCCAAAATTAGCTCTCTCCATCGTTGACACGCAGCTGTTCTAGCCACTCCAATATTTACTTTGGTCTTGTTGCTTTGCCTGTTGCGTTGTCGTTTTAATGAAAGGTGGAGGTATGTCCCTCTTTGACTAATGTATTTTAAAGATGGAGGCACTACATGGCAGCCGTCATTGGAGCGAGTCGCTCGTATTTTTTCTGAATGATTCGGAACGGCAGATTCTACGCTTACGAGAATACTTTGATAGTTGGTGGAAGTAATTACATATGAATGAGCACATATCTTTTTTGCTGAGAATCAACTCAAAACTTTACACAATGTAGGTTTAACATTGAGCAACAACAAACTCATAAATATTGTGATATTTGAGTTTTACCATATCGGCCAGCCCTAGTTTGAATGCTCCCTTGTTTTCACCTACGTAAGTGTACCCGTCGGAATATTTATATCTGGATCATCCAATATTTCCCGACTCTACTTTTGCTCTCATAGCTTTTGTCAACAGAATGGTCGACGCTTCTGGTTAGAAACAGCAGTTAGATGCCACCTGACCTTTTTCACAGCAGAAAGAAATCCTGTGTGAGTGTGTTGTGTGTGTGTATATATGTGTGTGTATGTGTGAATTTTTGTATGTACATCTGACCTTAGAGCACAGGTGACAGCACACTGTTAAGAAAGCTGACGCAAACACCCGTAGGCGTCCACACCTCATGGCAGCTTTGTGTTAATATAAAGGTTGAGTGCTAATACAGAGTAAGAGTGGGTAAGAGTGGGGGGAGAAAGTGTGACCGTGCCTACAGCCTGAGCTCACTGTGCTGGTCTGAGCATTACCAAGCATGCACTGCCATCTAGTGGCCCTTTCCGAGATGACCCGTACAGCTCAGCCACTCGTAGGGGAACCAGCACCTAGGAGGCCAGGCTCATTGACTGGCAACTATTTGGTTAGCTCGCTCTGCCTGAAACAGGAAGTGAAATCGGAAAATGCAATATTCACTGACCATTAACACTACTACACACAACAGAAACACAGAAGTTATATTGAACACTAGAAATTTTTCTATTCACCTAAAGCTAGTGCCAATGTTTTTGCCACACATTTCAGTTTTACCTCCATTACGTAGGAAAGAAAACGAAGGATAAAAAAAATATCTGAAAGTGATGTAAAGCTTACAGTCTAAAGGCAGGATCACGTGTGCAAAATAATTAATCAATCTCCAAAACTACAGATTGGCATATACTTCATTAACGCATTGTTGGAATCATAAGCGGAGTTTGACATTCGAGCCAGGGGGGGCAAAAAAAAATAAAAACTCATTGTAGCAGCTGAGACCTGGGAACACAGCACGAGCACATATGGACAAAAAAAACATGCTAAATAAACATATGTTCATTTTTTAAAGCAGATTTGAAATTACATTATAACAATTTAACTATTCGCCCTTATGAAATCCAATCGCGGCACGGCTGTGTTGGATCACAATAGACAGACGGTGGCTTACACTTAAATTCAACTAAAACATAACAGTGAACAATCAGTGTTGGACCTAAAGTGTGTTGAGATGCCTCTCCAAACGCAGAAACCAAGCGCGATCACACCATAAAAAGTTACAAGTTAAGAAAAAAGATCAGTATTTTGCCGTAATCCAATGACATGAAAAAAAGTAATCCACAGCGATCAGTAGATCCACAAACAGAGTCACGGTCACGGTGTATCCAGCAAGGCCTATACTATGCGCGTCCCATTCACCAGTCAGCTCCAAACAGGGGAACGAGGTGAACTTCGCCGTTTAAACAAAGTGGAATAAAACGTATAAAAGTCCAAATCTACACTAAACGCGCAATCAATTAGTAAGCTGACAGCAAATTCATATACATGACATTTAAATAACCTTTATTGCAACATGGGCACGGTAAGATGTCCACACTAGTGCAACAGTAATTATCGTTTTTTGCGTCCTGCATATGTGTTGACAATGCTCTCTGTTTTTACTAAAGCAGTATATGAAATCAGATGTATTACCTATCACCATTTAGTTGTTTTGTGTTATTTAAAGTATTTATAAAATATCTGGTTATGCCAGAAGTAATTATTCCACTCATTTTTTAAACAATGCAATTACCGGTTTCAGCTACCAGGGGGGGCAGTGCTTAATTAATGTTTTCCTGTGACAGTTGGAACTTTTTCCAATCATTTTACTTTGGTTACTATGAGGATCACTTTGATCACTGAAATACATCCTGATGAAAGCACCTGCTCATGTTACATACCTGAAGCGATGACAAAGCAGAAAAAAAACAAAAACCTAAAAATTGGTTCTCGAAATCACTGAAACTGAATTCAGACTTGCTCATCGGTCAAGAGCTGAAACGGCACGTTTGAATACGGGCAGTTTTCACAAGTATTAAAATGACTGCGATTACGAAGCATGTGCACGTGATAAATGATGTATTACGGCCGTGCACTTTTTACATAATAACTCAATAATTTACATGGCTTAATTCTCCTGCACCCAAATTATAAACCGCTGTGAAGGGATGACTCACACATTCTTCATTGCACCGTCTCTCTCTTATTGATTAGTAAAACAGCGATGTGCAAAAACATCCAGGGGGTCATTATCTAGCTGGTAGAATTCAAGAATGTGTATCTTGGTATGTTCTAATTACGAACGCTGTACGGCCATCAACTCTTATTGTGACAAATGTTGTTTCTTTACCTAAATGTTATCTTCTTTATTACCTGGTTCAGACACAGGGTTTTAACCCCCCTTTGGCCCTGTTGGTCACTGGTGAAAACAGGTCCAAATAAACTGCCTTCCATTTGTACTCGGAAGTCAGATTTTTCGAGGTCAAAGTCGGAAACACGCCTCCTGACCTCGGATTTCTGAGCTCGGGAATTCGGACAAACTTTAAGTAGCCCGAGCTCAAAATCCAACATGGATGCCCCATGTGCATCAACAGTAATGAAAGCTGTAGTAACATAGTTATAAGTAATTCGGTCTAGTTGTGTCTCACGAACACGTCGTACACACAGTCCTGTCCAGCTACTATCTGTGGACATGTTGTTATGGTGTATTAATGCTAGTGCTGTGAAACGATTAAAATATTTATATTTGTCCCATTATTTTTTCTCATTTTAATGCTCTTATCAACATGGAAAAGTGGATCGGCTCGCTTTGCGCTTTTGTCGACTGGCTGTGACGAAGGGGGGGCGGAGAATTGGCATGAGCTGTGTGCTTGGCCATCAGGTGGTATTTCAGACTGGACGTGCTGCGATGATAGCTCAGTTCCCAACGACATAACACACAGATCACTTTGGTCTTGTCAATGGAACCATTTGGCAACTTTTTAAAAGTAAACTTTCCATTCAGAATCTTATTGGCATCCATTTTGCCGTCTGGCGCTCGCCATCCACTCAAAGCCTAACGTTAGCCTGCTACTCTTTGGCCGGCTCACAAGCCCAAACAAGTGTGTGCGGTGTGCCTGTTGTTTTGTTTCTGGTCTAGCTCGATCCAGTGTGGTGTTGTAGTTTTTCTAACATTACTAGCTGTTGCAACAGCATGTGAAAAAAAACTACAAAGTTTGCTAGGCCAAAAAGAACGTTAATTTCACGATAAAAAAACGCCGTTAAAATGGGTTTGCGTTAACGCCATTAATAACGCGTTTAACTGACAGCACTAGTTACTGCACAAAAAACAGCATAATGCGTTGTTATAAACTGATATTGCTAACAATGGCTAACCTGAATGAAAACAATGAACATCCGACTTGTAAATGGAACGCATTCAACTCGGGTGTGAAGTCATTCCCAGCTCCGGCTCCCGAGTTGCGGTGTAAATGGAATGCACCGTTCCTAGTGTTGACTGAGGTCAGTGTTGACAGTGCAGCACTATTACAGGAATAACATGTTGAGGGCTCCTCCCAGTCTGTTATACAGTTTATGGCTCTGAGATTCCTCAGTAACCTTTACACTGTGTGTCATGTTTGTGTGTTGTCTTAGCAACCTACGACACAAAGATTTATCGTTTTCATGGCCATTAATGATTTTACTTACATCTACAAGAAATGCTCACACTGTCCTGGCATCTGGACTTACACTAGACTAATCATAGAAATCACTGGGGACTTTTAGGTTTTGGATTTTGCACAGCACAGCACAGCACATATATTCCTAAATATAGATATGGAAGAAGCACAATTCTAAATCAATTTTCTGTAACTTCTGTTATTAAAACAAACCGTCAGTGACCGCACAGTGCAAGTTCTGCTTTCAAAGGTTTAGTTCAAGTAAAAAAAGAGGCATTATCAGCACAATGTACTTAAAGGTGGAGATTCAACTCAAATATAATGCTAGATAGTGAATCATATTTTCATTGTGGTATTGTGTGAGTAGAATCTGAATCTGCAACTTTTCTCTCAGATAAATGTATATTTTCCTCTGAAGTACAAGTACACAGTAGGTCAGTAGTATAAGCCTACAGTGGCATATTAAGGGCTTTGGGGGCCCTCTGTAAGTTATTTCAGAGTACAATCAAAGAGCCGGTTCTGGAGAAAGCTGCAAGCAGCAATACAGGAGGCCAAGCAATTCCAATTCATTCATTCATTCCAAACAGGCATGTTTTGAAGGAGCACTGCACTAGTTACTCTGAATTTAGTCTGGCATTGCCAGACCTTCCTCCATAGCGCTGTGCACGAGGGTCTGGCTAGTCCACACAGCATTCCGGGATGGGAGAAAAACGCGCTCTGGTTTATTGGCATTTCTTTAAACCAATCACACTCGTCATGGGTGGCGCTAAGCTCCGGACGGAGCCCCGGTCCCGCTGCAAAATAGCCTCGGGAAGGAACTTGTTTTGGTGGAACATGTGTACGTTCAAAGGTTGTTTTAGTCGTGCAACAGAAAACTCAGATTGGACAGATAGTCTAGCTAGCTGTCTGGATTTACCCTGCAGAGATCTGAGGAGTAGTTAACTATAGTCCTCGGAAATACACCGGAGTTTAAAGTTTAAAATTCCAACACAAAGAAAGTGGAAGGTAACGGACGTCCCGCCAACAAGAAGGACATCCGGCAGAATTTCCGGCAGCACCTGAACAATCCCTGAAGTGGAACGTCATGGATATAGACTACTCCGAATTGGTCTTACGACTGCTTGCATTTATGCGATAATGGTGCATTTCAAAGTTTTTCTTTAACAACTCACCGATAAGGCTTGTCAGAGTTATGAATCCGACGGTGGTTCCTCACTCCGACATATGTAGAGCTGATGTAGTCGCACACATCACACTTATACATCTTCTGCATACCGCATTCTGTAATCAAGGACGCACGAAACAAATGAACATCTTTCTGCAAACACAGACAAAAAGCATGTGGCAATATGTGGCAAGAGAAGAACAGTGGCATGGAAGAAAGCTCAGATTAAGGAGTATGATGAGTGTTAGCTAGTAAACATAACACGTCTTACCTTCATCTGTTACCCGCTCAGCTTCCTCCACCATGGCCACTGTTTCAGTGACTGGTGTGAGGGCGGCCATGTCCCCACTGAAGCTGCGGTGCTCCCTTTCATGATTTCTTAACTGACTCTAAGCAAAGAAAACACACACACACACACACACACACACACACACACACACACACACACACACACACACACACACACACACACACACACACACACACACACACACACACACACACACACAAAGAAGTGACTAAACATGCACGTGACATTCAAAACAGCTTTTCATAAATCCTTTTTGCCAACTTATGATCGGTCAGGAAACAAAAAGACTTTGGTTTGGTTTGAATTAAAAAAAAAAAAAAAAAAAAAAGGATTGAGCACTGGTCAGACAATGACATAGACCACATCACACCAATCCTTGCTGCACTTCACTGGCTCCCAGTGAGTTTTAGAATGGAGTTTAAGATTTTACTACTTGTTTGTAAAGCCCTGAACGGTCAGGCTCCGGCCTATATCTGTGATTTGCTAACTCCCTACGAGCCGGTCCGATGCCTGAGATCCTCCGACAGGGCTCTGCTAATGGTTCCAAAGTCTCATCTTGTCACTAAAGGGGAGCGGGCCTGCTGTGAATGAATTATGTATCATAAATAAATAAATGTTCTTCCTTAAATACAAGGGACATAAGTAAGTACACCCCTATGTTAAATTCCCCAGATTTTTTATTTGTAAAAATGAATCCCATCCCGATTAAGCAGTTTTTTTATTTTTAAATTGGCATGGTTTTATTTAGTTTAACAACTGGTTTGATTTCCAGGATACTATGCATCCTCAATCTCTAATTTAAGTTCCTTATGCCCCCTGTATTTTAAGGTAGAACATTTGGAATTAAAATATCCCCCACATCAAGAGAGGTCAGTCACCCTTCACCACCTATGGTCACAGAAATTGGCATGGTTTTATTTCAGTTAACCTAACAACTGGTTTGATTCGGGCATCTTGAGAGATGCGCCTCCCTAGGGAGGTGTTCCAGGCACGTCCAGCTGGCGGGGAAGACCCAGGACATGCCAATCTCAACCTCTAATTTAACATAGTCGGGAAAGGGGTTTGGGGTCCCCTTGGAGTTTATGACCCCCTGTATTTTAAATGGATGGATGGATGGACATTTACAGTGGGGAGAACAAGTATTTGATACACTGCTGATTTTGCAGGTTTTCCCACTTACAAAGTATGTAGAAGTCTGTAATTTTTATCATAGGTACTCTTCAACTGTGAGTGACGGAATCTAAAACATAAATCCAGAAAAATCACATTGTATAATTTTTAAGTAATTAATTAGCATTGTATTGCATGACATAAGTATTTGATACATAAGAAAAGCAGAACTTAATATTTAGTACAGAAACCTTTGTTTGCAATTACAGAGATTATACGTTTCCTGCAGTTCTTGACCAGGTTTGCCCACACTGCAGCAGGGATTTTGGCCCACAGACCTTCTCCAGATCCTTCAGGTTTCGGGTCTGTCGCTGGGCAATACGGACTTTCAGCTTGTGTAGTTCTGGGCTGATCCCTCACCTTCCTCATGATCATTGATGCCCCACGGGGTGAGATTTTACATGGAGCCCCATACTGATGGAGATTGACCGTCATATTTAACTTCTTCCATTTTCTAATAATTGCGCCAACAGTTGTTGCCTTCTCACCAAGCTGCTTGCCTATTGTCATCTAGCCCATCCCAGCCTTGTGCAGGTCTACAATTTTATCCCTGATGTCCTTCCACAGCTCTCTGGTCTTGGCCATTGTGGAGAGATTTGAGTCTGTTTGATTGAGTGTGTGGACAGGTGTCTTTTATACAGATAACAAGTTCAAACAGGTGCAGTTAATACAGGTAATGAGTGGAGAACAGGAGGGCTTCTTAAAGAAAAACTAACCGGTCTGTAAGAGCTGGAATTCTTACTGGTTGGTAGGTGATCAAATACTTATGTCATGCAATAAAATTTAAAAATCATACAATGTGATTTTCTGGATTTTTGTTTTAGATTCCGTCTCTCACAGTTGAAGAGTACCTATGATAAAAATTACAGACCTCTACATTAGGAAACACTTAGGAAAACCTGCAAAATCGGCAGTTTATCAAATACTTGTTCTCCCCACTGTATTTATTTACGATAAATTATTCATTCACAAAGAAAATTGGTGTCCTTAAAAGGACAGATTTTTCCAACAAAAAAATTTAATTAAGGAATTAAGATCAATTTCCAAAAGATGATATTTTTTTATTCCTCTTTTTAGTCAACTTTAGCATGGGTTCATAAACTTATGAGCACAACTGTGAATGAATATAACTGAAATACAATATAACTATGGATCTTGTTTTTATTTATTGTTTCTGACTGCAAATACATAAACAATGTCCCTATGCAGTATGTGCATAGGGACTACCAAGATGAAGAACCGTGAGAATAGTTCAGACTTGGGCTGCACAATATATCAGTTTTTTTTTGGTCATCGATATCAACTGGCGCGACGAACACATCGCGAAAGGCTGCGACATATCACGAAAGACACTCAGAGATTTGATCTGTTATATGAAAGAAAATACCAGGAGAAACCTGTACTTTAAAGTGTAACTGTCAATTTTTTTTCTTTTATATTCAATTCATTTTTCAATGTTCATTTTGTTCAATAAAAGAATTTTGGAAATGTCCTTTCATTTGTTTTAAAATCAACAAAAAATTTGTTGTATTTTGGCAGAATACTGAAAGCAGCTGAAATGCACAACTGAGCACACTTCAATATCTGTTTATATCGTTATCACGATATTCAACAACGTTATCGCACATTTTCCTCATATGGCGCACGCCAGTTCAGACTACAGCAACCTCAATGGATTCCAAAACTCTTAACATTATAATATACAATTTAAGTAATCTGATTAGTGGATTACATATAAAATAACAGGATTAAAAGCAGCATGTGAGAGTTGAGTCTCCTCACCTTGTAGTGAAAGGCATCTGGGCACTGTTTGCACTGGTACATCCTGGTCTTACAGTGGTGGATCATATGACTCTCCAGGTCCTTGCTGTCCGAGGCGATGTGCTCACAGATGGGACACTGGTACGGCTGCCTCTGCCTGTGCACCCGCAGGTGCTGCTTGATGTAGCCCTTGTTGCCACTGCTGTAGCGACACAGGCGGCACCGGTATGGCCTGTCGCTGCCGGGGATGTAGTCCACCAGACCGCCGTCGGGAGAGGCGGCCAACGCGTCCATTCCGGGGATGCTACACATGTAGCTCCCGGCCCCGCTTCCCGCGACCACGCCTCCGTTCTGGAACTGCGCGTTGTCCTGGAGCTCTTTCAAGATGTCCTCGTCCGAGGCGTTCTGGTCCGAGCGCTCGCGGAGCCGTTCGATGACGGTGAGCAGCGACAGGCTGATGCCGGCTTTGGCGGCGGGGCCCTCCTCGTCGCCCTCCCCCAGGCACAGGGAGCCCAAACCTCCCCCTCTGCCCTCGCTGTGTAGCTCCAGGTCCAGTAGAGCCGCGGTCGTCTCGGCGTCGGAGGCCGTGGTCACCTCTACCAGTTTCTGGCCTGTGTTGGGGCTCGGCGCCTGGGCTGCGACGGTCTTCAGACTTACCTTGGAGCTGGAGGCGGCGAGCTCCGGGGTCCTCATCGGCATAGCTACCAGGACCTCGGCCGCCAGAGAGTGCAGGCGGAGAGACTCAGAATGGGTCCTCTTGCGACCGGCTGGGGGAATGTTCTCGTCCCGTGGAGAGTCGCTGGCCATAGCGGATGCAGAGGATTTGGTATCAGCTCCTGATGGCCGGCTGTCAGCGGTGCTGCCCCCCTCATCCTCCGCAGCTCCCGCACGGTACCGCTCTCCCCCCTCTGCATCCAGTAAGTTCTTGCCCCTGTCCATGTCTGGGCCGAGGAGAAGCGGGTTGGTCGCCATGACCGAGTCCTCCGCTGAAGGAAGGCGCTCTACAATCACGTTGATGTGGCCGGCGCTGTTGGGGCTGCTGTTGATGATCTTCTGAGCGGACGACAGCAAGCTGTCCGTGACGGAGGCGCCATCGTGGTGACTACCCATCTCCACCTCGGACGTCACCTGCACCTCCACCATGGGCTCCTCGGGGCTCAGGTCTTTCACGGGGTACACGCTTTCCTCCACTTCCTCTGCCGCTTCTGGACTTTCGTTGAGCTCGGAAGCCGGATGATTCGACGCGTCCCGTTTGTTCTCGACCGCCATCGGTACGCAGAGCTGGAGCTTGAAGGCGGCGGGCAGCTTCTGCAGGCTTTTGTCTTGAAGCACCGGGGAAAGAACAACTATTTCCTCTCGGGTCGCGGCGGCGTTAGCCGCAGCCTGGGTCTCTCTCCTCGCGGTGGCCCCGTCTTCGTCCTCGAAGATGGGGTACGAGCAGTCGACCAGGCCGGCGTGCTTCCACGCGTGGGTCTTAAGCATTCGTTGCTGGCTGCAGACGTAGCTGCAGATCAGGCAGCGGTACAGTCCGTACTCCTCGTAGCTGTACCATTTCTTCTTCTGCGTCAGCTCCTTGGAAGCATCCGCTGAGTTTTTCATCACCTCGGCTCCCACGCTGCCACCGCTCCGGGTCCAGTCCCCATCCCGCTTTCTGAAAACGTCTTCCTTGCCCTCGCTGTAGGCATCCGGCGCCTTGCCGCCGCTGTCGTAGTGCAGCCTGACGTGGGCCTCCAGCTCCGCCTGGTCTCTGGAGGTGAAGCGACACTCGGAGCACATGAGGATGAGGTCGCTGTGCTGCTCGTTGTGTTGCTTCAGGTGCTCTTTAAGCAGCGGCAGCGTTTGGGAGAGGTAGGGGCACATGCTGCACTGGTAGCACGTCACTGTCCGTTTGTGGTCGCCCGCTACCTCCGTTACTGTGGAGGGAGGGTTGTTGTTGTTGTTGTTACCGTCACCCGACACAGGCGAAGAAAGAGCGCTGCCGTCTAATCGCGCCTCCTCGGCGCTCTCTGGGCCCTTACAGTTCCTCTTAATTTTCTTGCAGGGAGAGACTCCTCTGCTCCCCCTCGCCCCCTCGTCGGCTGCTCCCCCCCATGCAGCGGAGGCTCTTTTCTGTCCCGCCAAGGTGCAGCGGCGCTGGGGCCGCTTCTCCACGATTTTGCTGAGCTTCTCGATGACCTGGATGAGAGAATCCGCAGCGTGTTTCTGCTGGAGACTCTGGGAGGCGATGCCCTGTACCTCTCGCTGGGCTTGGGCTTCAGAGAGGGATCCCAGGGCCGACGGGGTGGGGGGGGGAGAGGAGGCAGCAGCAGCAGCGGAGGAGTGTGTGTGGAGTACAGCTACGTTGCTGATCTCCTCCATGACCTGGCAGACAGCAGGGGAGAAAGAAAAGACCATGTGAACTGGTTGGTGCTATATCATGGTACACTTGATTTAAACAGATGTAGCCTTATCCCTTACTATACAGATATTTTAAGTACAATATCAAAATGTTCATCCAGAATGGGGTCAGTGGGACACACAACAAACACAATTCTTTTTTTAAAATGAAGGATAGCATGCTCTTTAGAAAAAAATAATTCTCTCTACAGTTGCCCTATATTTCCTATATTTTAACATAAATGTTGCCATTTGATGCATGGACCCAGAGTTAGCCTTAGTCTAATTTACATCTGCAGTCCCTAGGCAGGGCACAATTTAAATCCAACAGTAAAAACATGACAACATCTAACAAAACAACAAGACCGATCACAAATCCTACATAAATATAATGCACATTGTCAAAAAGTATTTTTTATATTTATTTTTTTTAATAAAAAGTAAAAGGAATTAAATGCACTTTTCATCCATTTAAAATATATGGTTCTTTTCTCAAGAAAACTATTCACATCTGTTCAAGAAAGCATGCCTTTAAAAAAATTAAAAAAACATTTTGACACTTTGTACCACAGTATTTACCAAAGGTCAGGTGAACTGGCTGTTTAGAAGAAAAAGGGAAGTAGCCCAAATGAGCACCATGCTTATATAAGCCTTACAGCTCAACCCACTCATGCTAAGCCCTGTTGTCACTGCTGGTCCACAGACAGCCTTGTGTGCACCATGTGCATCTGTTTACAAACTCAGTTAAGGGGAAATGGTCATTACTCATGGTTGAATTCCCTTTATCTCCGCCAATCCAAAACTTTCCTCCTTCTCACTTTCAGACCACAAATGATCTTCCTCTTTCCCCTAACTTCTGCTTCTCTAGGACTATTCCGAAACAGCAGGATCCACATTTGGAGAAGGGGTTACCACACGCATGAACTGCATCTTAATTCTGAATGATGTGGTACAGAAACTGGCCTAGTGTTATTAACACTGGATCCAAGAATAATTCAGTCATCGACAATAACGGACTTCTTCTATTTCTTAGCCGAGCAATGGAAAGCTGCCAAATAAACAACTTACGGTCTAGCTAACTTCAGTCCGTCTCTGTTTATAGATAAAAGCTAGGTCTGCTGTGGTACATGTGGCGCATTTTTCATGAGCTTGAATAGGTCTGCGGTCAGTGTGTAGTCCCTCGTGTGCTTTAACCAGTCTCAGATGAGCACCTGTTATGTCAGGATCTAAAAATATTACAGCCACTTTTCACACCCACAGCCTCCCAACTCGCACTGCCTCCAAACGGACAACCGCTTTTAAACTAACCGGCTAACGTTAGCTGCCATGCTGGAGGTGCTGAGACACTAAAGAGACTTTCACGTGAAGAACATAAAAATAAGTAAAAGACAGGACACCCACTCTTAGCTTCTCACACACACACAGACAGACAGACAGACAGACAGACAGACGAGTCTCACACACTGCTGGCAGTCTCTCTCTCTCTCTCTCTCTCTCTCTCTCTCTCTCACTCACTCACTCACTCTCACACACACATGGATGTACAAGGGCATTTTAATGCTCTTTTCGGTTAATGTGTGACGGTGGCTGTATTTTATGAAAGATATACTCACTGACACGGAACGGCTCGACGCTCTTTGTCCTCAACACATAAAACCGCTTCGTTTTATTCGTTGGCCATAAAAAAGAAAAAGAAAAAGTGGCCTCCCTGTCTCCCACATTGCAAAATGGCGAGCATGGAATATCAGTCACGTGATTAGGAGTTTGGGTCAGGTGACCGACGCGGAGCCGGTGATTGACAGGATGTCTGATGCTGCCTTCAAGTGCTGCTCGTAAAACACCGCGTCGCGTTTTCGAACGACTTGTCGGTGCTTTCAAGTGTTTGAAAACATTTATTTTTTAAATAACGAAGTGTGCAACGAACTAGGCTCATATGCTCTAAATTACACGATGACACAATATTAAATAAATATCATGCTAGCAAGTTTGCTTTGTTTAGCTGTGTAGGGTACTTTTCTTCTCAACAGTGAAAATGATCGTAATGGGGTTTAGTAAAATGTCTCAAATAAGGTAATTCTATAGTTTTGTTCTAGTTTCTTTTTATACATTTTAATATTTTATCAAAGGCAAACCCTAAAAAGCCCTTTTTGCTAAAGTATACACTTTAGCATGCAACAATAACTAAATATTTTTTAAAGTAAAATAAAAAATGCGTTAAAAATGTAGATCATTTTATTGATAGGCCTAATACAGTTTTTCTCAATTGCTAAAACATTAAAACCCATTGCCTGAACAAAGTTCTCAGTTGCCTGAACTCATTTAGCTAATTGTGCAGTCTGTTGTCAATACCTTAAACCATTTCACATGGTAAAACACAATTTGCAGATCTCACTTAGACTTTTCAGCAAAACTCTAAACACATTCTTATTCTCAAAACACATTCTGCACTTTATTGCACGTGTCATCCATACTGGTAATCACAAGTGGCAACAATCAAATACAAATAGAACACATTTAATTGATTTCACTTGTTTCCAACAATGTGACACAACCAATATAAGGCAGTTCAGAGAGCAAACAGGTTGTTGAAGGTGGGAAGGAGAAAGTCTGAGAATGTGAGAGGACGAGTGTGTATGCGAGGTGGGCGATGAGAAGAAAGAGGAGGAGGAGGGCAAGAAAGAGGAGGATGAAGAGAAAGACAAAGACTAAGAGTGGAAATATCTGATGACAATCGAGCAACAGTCATAGACCATGTTCTTGTCCATGGACAATGATGGAAAAATATTAAATTTGTTTTGAGATTAAAAATGAGAACTATATGTTTTGAACAATGCGTTTTCTATTTTTTTGGTGTATTGTTTACTGACTGCTTGACAGTGTATATCATTTTGATCAATGTCTTTATGATTTGAGAGCAGTGTTTGATTTTGAACACAGGTAAAACTCATTTTGTGAGAGGAGTCAGAGGTTTTGTAAATAGTGCTTGATGAGATTTTGTGTTTAATGTTTTCAGAAAATGGAGCAAGGTTTCAGAAATTATGTTTTAGCAATTGAGAAAAAATATAACTTTTTTTTGCGATTGCCAAACTGACAGTGGTCACAACTGAAGCCACATGTGCAAAACTCTAACCACAGTCTACTAGCCAGTCAGAAGCAGAGTATGAGGGTGGGTCCTGACAGTACCTAGGTAAGGACTACTAGCCAGTGAGAAGCAGAGTATGAGGGGGTGCCACGCTAGCAGCTAGGTGAGCATTATAACGTGTGTTACAAAGTGACCACGTTTGTCTCTGAAGTAAAGGCTGGACTACAATAGAGCTGTTTGGAGCAGTTGGTGAACAGGGTTTTCTGTTGGAGATGGTAAGTCCCTTTGGCAGGGGGGGACTTTGGGCTTTTTCACTTTGTAAACCTATAACGTGCAAAAAAAAAAAAAAAAAAAGATATATAAACACAATATAAGGAAAGGGGAAAAGCCAAAAAGCATAATGAGCATTTTAAGTGACTTCACACTAATCAATAGTTTCTTTGAAGATAAGAGTGAAATTCTGCAGTTTGCTTCAAGAGATATATAATTTAGTTTTGCCTGTAGTAGTTTATGTAATGACCGGGGGAAAAAAGTTAAACTAAAAGGTACGTAATAACAAAGAACATTGGATGTCCTGGCTTGCCAAGCACCTGCATCATGTATAAATACAAATGAATTTCGAGTTTCCATTGCTTCCACCTCCATTACTTTGTGAAAAACAGAATGTCCACAGTTTTACTATAGTAAAGGAAGTGTTTTTCACATTTTCACAACTGTGTATGTAACCTGAGACATCTTACCTGGACATATTGGTATCTTTGCTCTTTTACCTGGTCACCGTTTCTCTCAAACGCATGGCCAAACATATTTTGAGTTGGGCGTGGTGACAAATTTTCGAGAGTGACATTTTCAGCCAAAGTCAACCACCACACACACACCACACTGCATCCATCACAACGCTCCACAAGCGGAAAAACAAAAACAAGAATGAAATCCAAAATCCAAGACAGGGGAAAACTTGTTGTGGTGGGTGGCGGGAGAGTGAGGACCCAAATGCAGAGAGAGCAGGCAGGCAAACGTTGATGTGGAGGGTTTAATGAAAACAAAAAGCGGCAGTACACAGACTGGAAAACTCAAAAACCAAAACTGACGGGAAAAACATAGGATGAAGCAAACTGACGCAGGCACAAACACAAGGCACAGGGAGGAAACACAAGGGCATGGCTACAAACTAAACAGGTGCTGACACAAAACGATCTGACACAAGACAAGGGGAACACAGAGGCTAAATACATGAGGTGATGGGTAAATCAGAAACAGGTGAGACAACAGGTGAAGCACATCAGGGTGGGGCAGGACAATCAACAAAGGTGGGAACAGAAAGCAAAGCCAGACATGACAAGACAGAAGACCGGACTATCAAAATAAAACAGGAAGCAGAACATAAACAGGGAAACACGAAATCGACTAAACTTGACACAACACTAAACACAAGGGAGAACAACAACAAAAACAGGAAACATACAGAAAACTACGAAGCAACAGAAACGGCACAAAACACAAGGCAAAATACAGAAACCAAAACAGAATGCAAGGCATAAACGCAGAAACCACAACAAAACTAGGCACGGGTAACGCAGGATATAGGCACGAAGCTACGACAATGGTAGCTACAGAATAGGCCTACTACAAGCTAAAACACTGAGCCACAAAATACAAGGGTATGAAACACATCACTGTATTAAATGATATCAAATCAAAAGTTAGCTGCCTCGTCGTCTGTCTGGCTCTTGGCAAAATTGGCAAATTCATTCTGATCAAGATATATGTGTTTATCTCTTACCAACCACATTGTAAAATCAAATTACATTTAATTTTAGTAAAAGGGAGTAGGTTACTGTAACATCAATAATCAATTCATTCAAATAAATGTATGTAATTATTAATTATGGTTGTAGTTTGTCTGCCTTTTGCTAAGGGGGCCATGCTCAAACGGTACAATGTATAACTGTTTCATTCTTACTTTGTGTTTCTTTATTTCCAAAAAAATGCTTTATGAGCTTTCCATACTGTATATACAGTATGTGTTCACTAACAAGTCTAAAACGAGAGACCATCGCAATCAGCAGTGTTTGGAAATGCACCAGACTGAAATCCATTCTGTTCTGAATGTGTGGTTAACAGTTTTGACAGCAGTGTGTTAGCATTTGAACAAAGTGCTGTAAATCCACAGTGTTGTTGTGGTTAAAGCCATGGGATAAGTGTGTATAGTTTGGAAAACTGTGTTCAAGCAATGAAAAACGAACTACAGTTTGGTCCGCATGAACTGCTGCTGCACAGACTGTTGTTACAGTTTTGCACGGTACTCCAGTTGTGCTCATTGTCGTCTAGCAAATGAAAAAAAAAACTATAATAAAGCCTATGTCTAAATATCTCTGACTTGTTTTGAGATCAGAAAAAGAGATACGATTGAAAAATGCACATGTAAGGTAACAAAAATGAAAAAATACAAAGCTAATGGTAAATGAAATGTCAAGGAAGCACACAAGGAACTGATCATACTCCATCTCATCATCTCTGCATGGGCTGTCTGAAGAGTGAGTGGGTTAGGGGACAGAGAGCTGCTGCTAGCCTTCTTACTGCTGTGTAGGCCTGCTTCTTATGATATTGGGATTTTCTACAACCTTAATTCAATGTATTAATTTACTTTAGCTTATTTCAGCTGTGCCAGAATTAAAAAAATACCTTTTCAATGACCCTTGAGGTGAATGATTTTTTCACACACAAACTGAAACCAACCGAGTCCATCTTATATTTTTCATACACTACACAGTATACTGCAATATATATATAATAATATAAGCAAAGTTTGGATGGAAACAGTCTCAAAATTAAAAAAACATTATTTGTAGCCTATATTTCCGCACAAGAAGCCAAAAGGAAGCAGAGACGTGTTCTAATTTCAACATCTCTCTCATTTCACCGATCATTAACCATGGTCCTGTACACATTAACCACAACATGATCAATGTCCAGGGCTTCAGTAAGTCCACATAGCTCCATCAACCCTTCAAACCTCGGCCACAGTGCTGAAAACAATGTTACAGTAACTGTTACTGACCCTAACTGTAACCCTAAACCCTAACCGTAACCCTAACCCTAAACCCTAACCCTAACTCTAACCCTTGCTTATATAAGTTAAAAGAAATATCGTGAAAAACACCAATTCAGTGTGTGTGTCTGTGTATGTGTGTGTGTATATGTGTGTGTGTGTGTGTGTGTGTGTGTGTGTGTGTGTGTGTGTGTGTGTGTGTGTGTGTGTGTGTGTGTGTGTGTGTGTGTGTGTGAGGGTGTGTTTGTGTGTGTGTGTGTGTGTGTGTGTGTGTGTGTCTGTGTGTGTGTGTGTGAGGTCCAGATATTATGGGGAGGATTTTTCTATTCCATACTCCATATTTCTTGCATGACTTCCTGCTAATTACCATCTAACTCACTTCATATTCACTTTGGCCATGTGTTTTTTTTAATGACACAGACCTGATAGGATTATTATTATCCTATTTGGGTTCATATTGCCTTTCGCAGAATAAATAATCACTATCTAAATCCCATAGCACATCAAAGACATTTCCAAGGAATGCCTTTAATGACTTAAAAAGACAAGAAGACCATATAAATGAACGCTTTTGTAAAGAGAAATTGATTTTTCTTTTTTTTGGTAGTTGATTACTGGAACAGGCAGCACATATGTACATTTCTGAAGCTGTATGTTCCTGCATGTGTAGATTCAAGAAATACAAAATTGAAAAAAATCTTCTTCACATAAAAAATAAACACATGCATTTATACACAAAATGTTTTTGCTAATTTATTTTTTATTGTCCGTCATGTTTATGACGATATTCCGGTTGCTGTTGTCAGTGTTGTTTTGTAACTGAAAGGTTAAATAACTTTTCAGGTGGTGTGTCAAAATGTCAAAACTGCACAGAAACCAGATAGAGCCATATCATTCAAAGCTACTTACTGTATTTGTTGTGAATGTTCATTGTAGATTAATTTGCAGTGTACAGAAAACAATGCCCCCCCCACCCCCATGCAAGAAATATGGAGTATGGAATATAAAAATCCTCCTCATAATATCTGGACCTCTTTGAACACACACACACACACACACACACACACATACACACAGACACACAGTTTTTTTTTATTCAGGCCCAGTTGGTGGTAAAACAAGCCTTTGCTGAAAATGACATCTTATGTGTCCATTCATATGTGATTTGTATGAACTGTAATCCCTTCCACCTTCTATTACCGCTGTTGCCTTTCCGTCAAAGGCACACTGAGGCTGTTCTCTAATCTGAAGTGACAGCCCATATACTTTCACTCACACATTACAGTGTAGCCTCGGGCAACTGAGCCTGCTCCTTTCAAAATGTTGGAACCAGGTTATTTCTATTGAAGTATTAAAGTAATACTTCAGCTTAAGCTATTATTTCAGGGTTTATTATTTTTTTCTCCAACTGCAGGGCTGAGTAGGGATTGATTGAATGTGAATGAGGGAAAGAAAGGACACACTGTAGAGCATTAAAATCGGGGAAATGTGAAGAAGGAAAAGCAAAAGTGAAGGCTTTAGTTCACCTGCATTTATTGTGTTTGCACTGGCCTTGTGGCTTGAAGAAGAAGATGTGTGTGTCTCAGTGGCCCATGGGTTCGAGGAAAATGAGAGAGATTGAACACACGCAAAAAACAAGCATGAAGGGAGCCCGGATGGCTCAGTTGGTAGAGGTTTACTCCTCGACGCAGCGGGCCCGGGCTCGACTCTGACCTGCAGCCCTTTGCTGCATGTTATTCCCTCTCTCTCTCCCCTTTCATTGCTTCAGCTTTGCTGTCAATAAAGGCCTAAAAATGCCCCAATATAATCTTATAAAAACATAAATTGGTCTAGCATTTTACAGTTTTTTTCCGATTGCTAAACGACAGTGGGCACAACTGGAGTCACATGTGTAAAACTCAAACTACAGTCTGCACTACCAACAGTCACCTGAGCTAAACAGTTCACATCGGCTGCAAAACAGGCTCAGTGCAGCCAAACACTATGCACAATCCTCACTGAGATAACACACACTGTCACTCAGAACACACTGAGGGTAAAAACACTAGCATCAAACACCAATACAGAAATTACAAACTTTTTCATCTTTACAGTTTGAACAATTTGAGTGACTTGACACTACTCAATAGTTTCTTTAAGGAAAAAATATAGATTGTATAACATACCAATTTTTACATAAGGTAAACAAGAAGGAATGAAAATCAGCAGTTTTCTTCAATATAGTATTTTGTCTCTAGTAATTTATGGAATTACTGGGGAAAAAAAACTAAAGGTACATAACAGTACCAAAGAATAGTGTGACTAATCCTGCCTCTCTCCAGCATCATGTGGCAAGTTTTCTTCATCACATTGGATGTCTGCATCATCTCTAAATAAAAATGAATGTGGTGTTTCTATTGCTTTCACCTCCATTACTTTCTGAAAAACAGTAAGAACGCAGTTTTACTATTGTAAAGATATAGTGTTTTTCACTTTTTTTTATAGCTGTGTACATAACCTCAGACATCTTACCTGGACATATTGGTATCTTTGCTCTTTTACCTGTTTCTCTCAAACGGTACAGTGTATAATTGTTTCATTCTTATTTGGTGTTTGTATACAAAAAAAAACTTTTTGATCTTTCTCTGTATAAATACCGTATATGTTCACTAACTAGTCTAAAACAAGACACCTGCTTAGGTTCTGTTTTGAATGTGTGGTTAACAGTTTTGACAGCAGTGTGTTAGCATTTGAACAAAGTGCTGTAAATCTACAGTGTTGTGATCGTTGTGGTTAAAGTCATGGGATAAGTGTGTAGAGTTTTGAAAACTGTGTTCAAGCAATGAAAAACGAACTAGAGTTTGGTCCACATGAACTGCTGCTGTGCAGACTGTAGTTAGAGTTTTGCACATGTGACTCCAGTTGTGCCCACTGTCGTCTAGCAATCGAAAAAAACTGTAACTGCATCTCACAGTCTTCAGCTGATTGAGTTTGCTTAGTTGTATATAAACACAACAAACTGTTAACAGTAAGTTCCATACTTAGGTCACCTAATGACTAGTCCTGCCAGACCTTCCTTTACAGCACTGCGGAGGAGGGTCTGGCTAGTCCACACAGCATTCTGGGATGGGAGAAAAACGTGCTCTGGTTTATTGGCATTTCTTTAAACCAATCACAATCGTCATGGGCGGCGCTAAGCGCCAGACGGAGCCAGTTTTTTAAGTAGTTTTAGTCGTGCAAGAGAAAACTCTGATTGGACAGATAGTCTAGCTAGCTGTCTGGATTTACCATGCAGAGATCTGAGGAGCAGTTAACTATAGTCCTCACAAATCCACCGGAGGTTAGAACGCCAACACAAAGAAAGAGGAAGGGGACGGACAATGTATCTAACGTAAATGAAACGTCGTGGACATAGACTACTTAATGTCTACTGAGCTGTCCTCATGACATCTGACCAAACTCCATCTGCTGATGAAGACCCTGAGATGTGGAGGAAAAGCTTTGGAAAAAGCTTAAGTGGACCTTGAGTTAGTTGTTTTCAAACTTGTTACAGGAATACATAATTCATTGAATCAAAATGGTACTCCCGAGATATATCCATTTCCATAAAGTCAGAGATATCTTTACAGTTATAAAAAAAAAATCCCTTGTATGGATAAAGCACTGGAAATATAGGTACCTAGACTTCCCATAATGCAACTCAATAACATTTTCATTGGAAGCTCCTTGCCCCCGTGCCTCCCTGCCACGTCTTTCAAGCTCCTCACCTCCATTTTTGTAACAAGATACTCTCTGTTATTAATTTGTAGATTCCAAGCACATGCTGAGCTCATCCTTAGTGACTTCATCGGCGTTGTTTCCTCACTTCACCAATCTGTTTCATCTACAGTATATTCAAAGGCTGAGTCGTGATCCCGAGATATGGTAACCTATATTCTTAGTGCTGTGTTATACAGTGAATTAAAATAAACTCAGGAGAAAATGAAATACATGAAGCGTTAAGGCCTTTCTCAAATACCTGTATGGATACTGCTAACTGGTATGTTTGTCTGTTACATGAAGCTCCTGGAATCTCGAGGATTTCCCTACGATATGAAATCAGTCCAAGTTAAGAGTTAACCCTTGTGTTGTCTTCCCGTCAAACATCAAGCAACTTTTAGTTTTTTTTTGTGACAAAAACTTCCTTTCAACGTTTAGTCTTTTTATGACACTTTTGTCGCTCCCCCTCCGATGTTTTTGTCCCTTTTTTTAAGATTTTTTTTTTCTGGCACTTAAGCCTTTAGTGACAGGACAACTTAGAAATGAAAGGAGAGAAAGAGGGGGAATGACATGCAAGAAAGTGCTGCAGGTCGGAATCGCACCCACAACATCTACGTCAAGGACTGAGCCTCTTTATATGGGCACTCGCTCTATCCCTAGGCCACCCAGATACCCAGTTTTTGTCACTTGTTTCGATGTCTTTGTCGATTTTTTCAGCGCCTTTTTCGTTTGTGAAGCTTTTTCGGACATTTTTGTCACTTCTTTCAACATCCTTTTATCAATTTATTTCTCTCCATATGCTATTAAATTGAATGAAACAACCAAATTCAATGAAAGTAGGGAACTGATCATTTATTTTACTTGTAAAGAGCGTTGTATTGAACCATCCCCGTTACTTGTCTTTGAAAATTTGGTTTAAAGAAACCCAAATTCCTGATATAGAAAATGGGTCAACTTTGACCCGAGGACAACAGGAGGGTCAAACACTTTTTTTGTCAGGACTGTGTAGGTGTGATGTCATCAGATTTGATTGACAGTGGCCTGTCTGTCAGCAACTAGCCCTCAACTGTCACCTCATTCGGACTCAAATGTTGTGATGGAACCCTGCCCATTTCAAGCTGAGTAAAAAAATAAATAAATAAAGAAATATCTCAAATGTGGATAGTAAGAAGGTGATTTAGAGAACACGTTCTCAGGGCCTTTCCATTTAAAACCTTATTATATGCATATGCGTGATTTATCGATTCCCCCCTATGTTCATAATACATTGCTTACAACTGTGTTTTAAAAGTGCAAAGGTAGTGATCCCAATTTTAATAGCACTGACTTTATGTTTGCTGAGTTCTGGTTATTTCCACATAGTTCCCTTTACTTTGAACTAAACAGAAAGCAGTTTATCCATGAAGAAAAACTCTCTTGTGTTGGCTTATTCTTTGGGTAATATACAGAGTAGGGATGCACCAAATCCAGGATTCGGCTTCGGATTCGGCCGAATATTGGGCTTTTGAGGGGGTTTGGTTTCTGCCGAACCTTAGAATTTTTTTCCACCAAACCGAACCCTACGCTTGCAGTCAGGGGCGTCGGACTGGGGGGAAAAAGGGGACTGAGTACCAAAAAGATGCTAGAATAAATAGCTGTGGAAGAAAATGCCTTTCTACTGGGCCCAGAATTTTGTGCTACGCCCCTGCTTGCACTACGCACGCTACGCTGGTCGACGTGATGACGGCGCCGTTGATTACGGGAAGGTGTTTACGTAGGTAGAGCGTTCAATGCAGTAGACTGTAAGAAAGTGGAAATGGAACTGGTGAGCAGAAAAAGTGTAGTTTGGCAGTACTTTCAGTCAAAAGAAGGCCATTCAAGTCCAGCTACATGTTCAATTAGCAATGATGATTTGTCTCGTGGTGGAGAGGACCCTAAACAATACACAACATGGCCGCTGTTACAACATTTGGTATGAAACATCGAGTTGTGCATGAAGGAATCTACTGACAGCAGCCAAAATCCAGCAACTTCAGGTACGGCAAAGGAAGGACAGTCAACTGCTAAAAACTTGATGGGACGGGAGTAGGATTCAGTATTCGTTTTCAGATTCAGCAGAATCTTAACCAGTGGATTTGGAATTCGGCCGAAAGGTGCATCCCTAATACAGAGGTGCAAAAAGTTGAATCTTTATGAACTCTCACTGTAAATTGACACACCAGGTGGGTCACCTAAGGAAATGCAGCTCTCAGATTTACTGTAAATACTGTACATCATTTAGTTAATCTGAAATGCTCAGTTCATGTCAAGACAAAACAGAAATATGGGTTATCTGGTGGTGCCATCTCCCTCCTCCCCTCATATACATCATTATGTACTGTATGTATGTACATCACTTTTACAGCATGTACTTATGCCACGTGTCAAACTCAAGGCCCGCGGGCCAAATCCAGCCCATCGCAGATTTTGATCCGGCCAGCATAAGAATTTAGGTACACAATACATTTTGGCCCACCTAGTTTTTGTCATTTTTTTCGACGTTTCTTTCTCTTTTTTCGACCTTTGGGCCGCTTCTTTTCTATGATGTCTGAGGAACATGTTTGCGGACTTTTTTAGGGCTTTATGTCGACCAAACTGTGTGTGAGAGAGCTATCTGAGATACATGCAGTAAATAAAAGCATGTTAATGAACTACACATCTGGAGATGAACCCCCTTTATTAAGTCATGTTATTTTAATAATTACATTTTTTATCATTTTTCGCTCCTTTCGGTTGGTATGACGGTAACATTATAGTTTTCTTTTCCATCGAATAACATTGTCATGATGTCGTTTGTGATGTAGTTTTGTGCTATTTGTATGTCTGTCATACGTTGTCTAACACAAATAAAAATAGTAATAAAAAGATACAATTAGGGCTTTATTTCCAGTTCAAGTTCAATACTTTATTGCTATGTCAACACAGTTGATTGGAATTAGTCTTGGTGCCAATCAGGTTAAAAAAAAAAGCAATACATACACAGGGACATACAGTACATAAAAGACAATCACATAGACAATCATTCAAACCAGTAAAAAGCTGTAAAGACCTTGTGCTATTGCAACTTCCCATAAAGTGTTTTAGTGTGCAGTCTATAAAGGGCATTATGTCGACCAAGCTGTGTGTAAGAAAGCTATCTGAGACATCCAATAACACGGTCAAAGAGATTTGACTATTTTGATTAAATAAAAGCGTGTTAATGAACTACACATGTCTGGCTCTGGATGTGATTCTCTCATTCCAGTGTGGCCCATTAGTGAGACTAAGTTTGACACCCCGCATTATGCTGTTCCAAAGATGGCCACAGGGTGGCAGTAGTGACCTTCTGCTCAGTGGGAGATGTAGAGCAGGGGACGACACCGACACAGAGACAGACACACACACACACACACACACACACACACACACACACACACACACACACACACAGAATTTGTATTGAACCAAATTGTTATTGAGTGTTTTGATATCACTGCTGATAACACTAATATTACTGTTTTTTTTCTGAAATTAATACCAATCATATAATATAAATAATATAAAAAATATTAACCTTGAGTGATGTCCTATGATAACATACCAGTGACACACATTTGGAACTTGGAATAAATGAAGGAAATAAAGTGACATACTATTTAGAGAAAAGAATACATGATATGGAGAAACAGAAAAATGATTTAAAAAAAAAGAAGATAAAAAGAAGTGACTGGGGGAGAGATCAGTTAATATTATGACTTCACGTTTCAATTTCAATTTTGTGCAGAGAAAAAGGGCTAACAAGGGAGAGAATAAGAAAGTGAGAAGAGTTACAAAGAAAGGATGAGAGAAGCATAAGGAACATTTGCAGAGGCGATGAAGACAGTATAGCCAAGGGAGAAAAAGAGAGAAAAGGGGAGTGATGAAAAGAGAGGTCAGACTGAGGATTTTAATCTTCTCTTATATTATGTGATGATGGACTGAAGGCTTGGGGAGGGTAGAGAAAGAGGGAGAAAGAAGGAAGAATATATGAAGGAGGGAAGGAGAAAGAAAGAGAAGGCTTGGAGGGGGGGGGGGGGGGGGGTATTGTTTTTGTGGCAAATTGATGCGATCCATCTGAACCATGTGACTCCTGCAGCACACTCCCTGAGTGACCAGCGCCATGCCACACCCAAGGGCAACTGGAATTGCATTGTGGGACCCCCCTTTTTTTTCCCCTCATTTTTTCTTTTTTTTTAAGGTAATAAGAGACGATGTATGTCCTCCATTTTGCTACGGGAGTGAGCAAACAAAACGACAGCCTGTAGTTATATGTATCACAGTCTTTCTTTCCCTAAAATATATATATATATTCCACAAGCGCACACACACACACACACACACACACACACACACACACGCACCCTCTGAGAGGTGGGCATGTGGCTTACTTCCCGGGTCATTTTCTTTGGAGTTGCTGCTTTATTGTGCTCGCTGATCCGATTTCCCTTCCTCTCTGCTGTGATTTCTCTTTCTGTTGCCCTGGCCAATCTCACAGCCACGGTTCACCTGCAAAAGAAATATAGTGTGACCTCTACACCAAAACACCAGCACTAACAACAGCAACAGCAACAACATGGCATAATAATACTTCCACTTGAGGCATGGGGAATAATGCATCTTCATGATCTATCTGGGCCATATCAAATATAATATGAATCATTTTATTACGGCGAGGTTGGGTGGGAGCAGGCTCTGGCGGGGCTGCAGGGGGAGTGGAGGTGATTGCTGCGAGAAGCGCCACTGTGTTTTCCAAGGTGTGTTTGGCATGAACGGTGTTACTATCTTAATTTATATCATTATTTTAAAGTGCTCTGTTCAGTTCACTTTAAGTGTAATTACACTTAGATTGCTGATCATGCGCAGCCATAACCTAAACTAAATGAACGGAATTCCATGTTTTTTCTCCTTATCAACATGAAAAAAACATAAGAAACAGCAATTAACTTTTTGTGTGTATCCAAAGCCTGATATATCTTAATCCACTGGGCCATAGAGCTCCACTGGCATCAAAAACGCTATTAAAAGCACAGAAATATGCCGCTGGAAATACTCATTCAAGCACCAAATGTGTATGAATCCACAAATGAAATGCACCACTGACTCGTGTTCGAGTAACGTTGGCTTACAACTACAGTGACCAGCTGTTTAAGGAAATTACGGAGCCTTTAAGAAAAATGATCCCCTACATTTATATACACTTTTAAAGGTTGATGTCTTGAGTGGGATTCAATGGGAATGGGGCTGAGAGCCACAGACTGGGTAGTGAAGTGTTAGTCAGTGTTAAGCTGCTGACACACCAACCCGACGGCCGACCGTCGGACTGATCATTCGGCTCCCGTCGGTCCCAAAAGTGCCTCGGAACGCACCGAAGCGACGCCGACTTGAGTGTACGTTCTGCTCGTGCGCAAGACATAATACGTCTCCATAACAGCAGGCAGCACTAATCTGTATTTCGCCCCAAAAATGAAAACCGGAAATGACAAACGCGTCACGTGGGTCTGGCTTTTTCCGAATTTCAAAGCCGACCGTAAAGTTCACCAAAAAATGTTTCTGAAAACATTTTAAGCGAGAAATAGGCCATACAGTTGCTGAATCTGTCTGTTTTTTTTGATCGACAAAGGTCAGTTTGAAAGATTTTTGTCAGATTTTGAGAGCCGTTCGTCACGCTCGACACGCTCATCCCGCTTGTCGTTTCCGGTAAGTGTTTTACCATAAGTGCACTGATTCGCTAGTCAAGGGCTTGCACTCCACCAATCAGATTGGTCATTGAGTCCGACTGCACACTGTTTAAAGCCGATGGCTCCTCCTCCTCCTCCGACTGACGACAGCACGGAACACACCGAACAGACTCGAGTCATGGACCTCGCCAGAATGTCCGACGGCCGATAATCGGGTTGGTGTGTCAGCGCCTTTAACTGACACTTGGTTTTGGCCTCTTTTTTTTCACAATAAAAAGATTACAGAATGAAATTATTCTTATTCTTTAAGTCAACCCGAGAAGGTGGCTATACCTTAAATTACGTACCTTATTATAATAAATTGTACGATACAGATACTGTACTGGACTTGATCTCACTCATATCAACCGTCAAAAGCAAGTGCAAAAGAAAAAAAGAAGAACTTAACAACCAATAGCAACCTTAATGAGTTTGATTTTTTTTTTTAAAGTCATGCTATAATTGGTTCCCAACCTGGGTACTTTTTTTTCAGGTTTCTTGAATGTGTTGATCACCTCAACTGTGTTATTAGTTGATGCTGACCACTCCTCCCTGTCTAGAGACTAGGCTGTATATCCTGCATGTTCTTGGTATGTCTCATGCAAGGTCTAAAGACAACGAGTCAGGTGTTTGCAATGAAGATAATGGTGTGTACCTTTTTTTAATTTCCCATTTAAAAAAAAAATCATTTTCATTTTTTTAAGTGCTCATATTATGCTCATCTTCAGGTTCATAATTGTATTTAGAGGTTGTACCAGAATAGGTTTGCATGGTTTAATTTTCAAAAAAACACTATATTTTTGTCATACTGCACATTGCTGCAGCTCTTCTTTTCACCCTGTGTGTTGAGCTCACTGTTTTAGCTACAGAGTGAGGCATCTCACTTCTGTTCCATCTTTGTTGGGAGTCGCACATGCTCAGTGGCTATGTATGGACTACTAGCCAGTCAGAAGCAGAGAATGAGGGCGTGCCCTGACAGTACCTAGGTAAGGACTACTAGCCAGTCAGAAGCAGAGTATGAGGGCGTGCCCTGACAGTACCTAGGTAAGGACTACTAGCCAGTCAGAAGCAGAGTATGAGGGCGTGCCACGCTAGCAGCTAGGTGAGCATTATAACGTGTGTTACAAAGTGACCACGTTTGTCTCTGAAGTAAACGCTGGACTACAATAGAGCTGTTTGGAGCAGTTGGTGAACAGGGTTTTCTGTTGGAGATGGTAAGTCCCTTTGGGGTAGACTTTGGGCTTTTTCACTTTGTAAACCTATAACATGCACAAAAAAGATATATAACACTATAAAGGTAAGGGGAAAAGCCCAAAAGCATAATATTAGCACTTTCAATCAGAGAATGACATAAAATGCTAAATACTGCACAAAATGAGTGAACACTGTAGTAATGGTTTCCCGGGTAAATGTATTGCAGCAATGGTTTAAAATAATAAAAAAAAAAGATGATTGAACCCATTCATTTCACTTCTCTTCTATCGATGCCACTGGGATCACTCCCAATTTGCCATCACTGTCTTAATTTGTTCCCAGCTGACACTCTGGAGACGAACCCCCCTTATTTAGTCATATTATTTTAATTGTTTAATTTTTTATAACAGAAATATGGGTTATCTGGTGGTGCAAACTCCCTCCTCCCCTCATATACATCATTATGTACTGTATGTATGTACATCACTTTTACAGCATGTACTTATGCCACTTGTGTCAAACTCAAGGCCCGCGGGCCAAATCCAGCCCATCGCAGATTTTGATCCGGCCGGCATAAGAATTTAGGTACACAATAAATATATTCCAATTAGTTTTTGTCACTTTCTCCGACGTTTCTTTCACTTTTCCGAAGTTGTTGGGCCGCTTCTTTTCTATGATGGCTGAGGAACATTTTTGCCGAATTTTTTAGGGCTTTATGTTGACCAAACTGTGTGTGAGAACGCTATCTGAGACGTGCAATAACAGTCAAAGATATTTGACTATTTTGATTAAATAAAAGCATGTTAATGAACTACACGTCTGGAGATGAACCCCCTTTATTTAGTCACGTTATTTTAATTATTTTATTTTTTATAATTTTTCGCTCCTTTCGGTTGGTGTGACGGTAACATTATATTTTTCTTTTCCATCGAATAACGTTGTCAAGATGTCGTTCTTGATGTAGTTTTGTGCTATTTGTATGTCTGTCATACGTTGTCTACTAACACAAATAAAAATAAAGTTACATAACTAATATAACCTAAAAATCATTGTCGTGACTTCAAGTTCAATGTGTTTAGTTGACTTAACCCTCCTGTTCTTCTCGGGTCAAATTTGACCCATTTTCAAAAAGTTTCTACATCAGAAATTTGTGTTTCTTTCAACCTAATTGTCAAAAACAATATCGTGGATGCTTCCATACGACGCTCTTCACAAGTAAAATAAATGATCAGTTCCCTACTTTCATTATATTTTGGTGTTTTATTAAATGTTATTAGCCTAGAAATCTAGACACACCCTAGCGGCAGCTAATGTAATTTGCAGCCAGGGGAGAAGAAGAACGGCACTGAAGTCATACTTAAAAAAGGAAGATGTGTTCGGAGTTTTGCCGACCGGATACGGCAAAGTTCGAATCTATCAACTAGCGTTGCTCTGGTTGGCTATGAGTGCAGAGGGAATTTGAAAGACAACCGTTTATCCCGCCCCTCAGATTGAGCACTGCCAATGGTGAAAAAAAAGAACGTTGAAAAAAGTGTCAAAAATTCCAGAAAAGGCGTCCGAAACGCAGCGGAAAACATTGACGAAAACATCACTAAAGCGCCGAAAAATATCTACAAACACATCGTAAAAAAGTGACAAAAAGGCCTTGAAAAGTGACAAATGTCAATTTCATGTCAAAAAAAAATATTTGGACCCATAAAAACTAAAACTTAAATTGTTGACAGGAAGACCACACAAGGGTTAAGAAAAGAAAAAGAAGGTGAAAGTAAGTGAAGAAAATAAAAAAGAAAAGAGTGCACCTTCAGAGTGACTTAAACAGTACAGTAACTCTATTCAAAGTTACGCTCCCGCTCCTCTCTCCTTGGTTCCCCTCCAACAAAACAAATGCAATATTCCCATGAGATGTCGTCCCCTATCAGTAAGGCAAGAACACAGCCAAAAGGAACACTCCTTCCCTTCGCAGAGAAATCGAGGCGAGAGGCATCTCTTAACCGCCTTTCCTCCCTTGCTTCTAATTTAAATTTGAAGTTTTCAACCCCCCCCGCCAAAAACAATAAATAAATAAATAAAACTCAGAGGCTGGAGCGACATCAGCGACATTATAGGGTCTGTTTCCCCTCAGCTAGTGATATTAATTACTTATTGATCAAGAGAGCGGGTGAATAAAATGAAGTGAATTAATAAATAAGTGAATAGATAGCGGAGAGCGGGCCATGTGTGGGCTTACTGGTTCACATTTGCAAACATCATGCTTGGCAGATTCCATTTGTTTTCCATTTCATTACTACCAAAACAGAGCCCCATACGCACAGTGGAACTTGAGAGTTCAGTTGTTAAAATATATGACTTTTAAAAGGAAACTGGAGGACAGCTGCTATATGAAACCCTCCATACTATATACTCTGAGAGGATAGAATAACATTTTAGACATCTGAAAAACCCTGCATTACCGGTATTTAAATCCATGTTTAAAGGAGCAATTAAAAAAATGAATTCCCTCCTTTTAATGAAGTTGTTTTGAATTATACGAATAGTTAAATGGCAATAATTTCATCTTTCCTTTTAATAAATGTTCCCGCTGCTGGAAAGTTGTGCACTGATTGGAACTCCCCCTAAAAAACTTGCAAAGTACACATCATTAGGCCTTAGTCCAGGATGGTCCGGCTAATAAACAATTATTTATAACAAATTATTGCCTAATGTATCAAATTAACAACATGCAGCACGTGAGATTTATACGCCATGCTCGCCTCATTTATTACATTTACTTAAGGTATTCACCGACACACATTTGGTGTAAAACACATCTTTTATTTTATAGACGCTGTTTTATGGTGGTATATGTGAGATTAACAGTGTGAAGTGTGTTTTTGTTTGCTTGATTTATGGACACTATAAAGTCATGTTTATTGGGCCGGCGCAAATAATTAAATGGTGGAGTTTTAAGTGCAATATTCACCTAATGCAAAAAAAGGAACGGGTGGAGATATTGCCTCGTAAAGTCGGAGTTATCTCCAAAGTCAAGGAGTCAAAATATTTACATCGATAAATCTGTCCTTAACACCTCGCCGCTAACAGGGGTGGACGGCCCGACCGGTCGCCTTTTTTGTAGCAGCAGGACTGAGATGGATGTTGGCGGGAGACGCTGCAGTTGTTTTTCAATGCTTCTAATTGCCTTTTTTACCCTCCAGTATGGAGAGTTTAGGACAAAGAGGAGGAAAAGTTACCCAAACTACACAAACGCACATAAGAAAAAACACACTGAGTCACACGTACATGCAGAGATGCTCAGAAATTCCCTGATTCCATTTGTTTCACTCAGAAAGTACACAAACCTGGCAACGAATATGCACGTGCACCACTTCACGTACAAATATGTACACACACACACACACACACACACACACGCACACGCACACGCACACGCACACGCACACGCACACACACACACACACACACACACACACACACACAGTAGCAGTTGCACACATTCAAACAAACATTCACCCAACTAGGTCAAAAGCAGCAAAGACGGAGCAGAGTCGGATTGATTCCTTAAGATATTCATAGTAATCTTAAAATTCCTGCTTGTTGGGTAATAAGACACTTTATCATCACATGCGGTGACAAGGTACATTAGTCCTGACCTGCCACAGGGATGAAAAAAAAAAAAAGAAAAACGGATGCAGTTTGATCACCATAACAACCCGCTTATCGATTATAACAATGTGTGGCTGGGTGATGTATCCAACACTGATACCGCTCCTGAAAAGAGAGAAGGTGAGGTGAAGAGAAGGAAGGGCAGAAGAGCCCTCCCTCCCACCCCCAAAAAAAGAAGAGAACAGCTGTGTTTGTCTCTCTGTATCTTTAGAAGTTAAATGAATGCAGAGAAAGTGTTTGAGGCCCCCGTTGGTGAACTTATCACTTAATTGATGAGAATGCTTAGCTTTGGATAATAATGCTCTGGCATTTTAAGTAAGTAACGGAAGAGTGGAGTGGGAAACAAAATGGAATGATACTTCGCTCAGCTGAATCGCCTCAATCAGGACACACGCTTGAGATGAGAATTAAAGGATTTTTTTTTTTTTTTTTGATACGGTCAGATTGTTTTCTTATTTCCCAGGAAAATCCTTATCAAAGTGTGCAAAATGACACTACACTGGCCACTGGTGCTGTTTTGAACTAGCAGCGACTACCTCTCCTGTGTGTGGAGAAGTGAGGGTAGTTGTGGCCCTGATGCAGTACCGTCATGCTATGTACCAGAGGGAACCCACACATTTCAATTTACATTTAAGCACATCCAGTAGTAGGCAAAAACCCTGTCATGCGAGTGAAATAGTAACAAAACATATTATTTATTCCAGTACAAACAGGTAGCCTATCTTTCCTTAAAGGAGACCTATTATATAGCATTTTCAGGTTCATAGTTGTATTTTGTGATTCCACTAGAACATGTTTACATGCTTTAATGTTTGAAAAACACTTTATCTTTCTCATACTGCCCATGGTTGCTGCACCAAAAACCCTTAATGGCACCTTAAAACCACCAGAACCAAAGAGCGCGGATAGCCGTTAGCATTCCATTGACTGCCATTCATTTTGACTTCTCACTTTGACAGTGAATAACTTTACATCTGAAGTGTTTAAAGACTCTATTTGTCCATTGTTTATTTCTAAAGAGACACAACAATGTATAAAAGGCTCCATTACCTTGTATCTCACGTTACGGCTCCGTAGCAGACGCTTTTGTAAAAATAGGCTAACGATTGTGGCATAACCACGAGACTTACTGTCGCATAGTAGAGGAATTACCGTACAGTACAGGAGAAGCTCGCAGGCAGTTTCGACATTAGCTGTTTAAGTTTAATTACTAATGTTAACTAGCATTTTAGTGATCAATAATTAGCCTGTGCCTATGTTATCTCCTTACATAAACCTACGCTCTCCGTCTCTGCAAGATTTGGAATGATTGAGATTTCTCTCGGCACAGCTAGCAGAAGACTTCCAACTTTCAGACAGGTTGCTCACGTCACATCTACGTCTTCAAGCTCAGTTGGAGGCTGCTCAGTAACACTCAGCCAGCACCGGGAAAGAGACTTCTGATATCCTTCACTGGTCTCCGTCCAGAGACACGGGGTCTCTTGGTTTGTTGGAACTGTCTATGGTATCTTGCTGTATTCCTAACTGACAGACATGAAAACAAATGGTCAGAGGTACAGCAGATTGACAGTAATGTGGAATCAATAGAAAAACTACATATGATTTATATTATTTATAACATATGTATACTGCATTAAAGCTAACCAACCCAACAATACAAATGGCAATATGAGAATTTCTGTGTGTGTGTGTGTGTGTATGTGTGGGTTTGTATGTATGTATGCCCACGCGCACACACAGACACATTCTCATGTATGTGCATCTGTTTACACACACACACACACACACACACACACACACACACCAGCCGCAGTGCCTGAGCTATGGCCTAATAGGATAATGAATTCAGTGTGTAGAGGCAATGTAAGGACCTATGGTGTGTGTTTGTGTGTGTGTGTGAGTGTGCAGGGCAGCAGTGGGGGTTAATATAACATGATAAATATTTGATTTCTGCTGGGGCCAGTCCCCACCTACAGAATGGGAAATGGCTGTAATGCGATTCAGAACAGATTGTCCTCTGGGAGGGCCTTTGTGTGTTTTGCTTGCCGTGTGTGTGCGTGAGTGTGTGTGTTTGTGAGCATAAAGGCCCTGTGACTGCATGTGTATGGCCAGGGGAAATAAAGGAACAAATCGGCTTACAAATCACCACGGCACCAAGGCACCACAGCGAGCAATGGCCCCTGTCTGACTATCACCACCAGCAATGACCCCGAACACAGCGATCAAGTTGATATGGGCTCTGACGTGACATTATGTACGGGTTCAGGGGGACGGAGCTCCGTGCTGCTGGCTGGGACGCACTCGTTGCACTAAATGATTTGTGTTCATTTGAAGAAAAAAGAACATCACGAGCATGGCAAGGCCAACACTATAGAGAGTAGTTTGTATCATAATAATCATCTTTGAATATACCATATGTGATCTAAATCTGTATGACCTAATCCAACATCATTTTGAAATACAGTACATGATTTAGCACTCCAAAAATGACCAGTATAAACATATTTGATTCATAAATTCCTGCATTCTTAAATGCAGAGAGGACTTGCTTTACAAAAATCAGTACAGATTATTGTAAAGAATTTTCCTATGTGGTAACTGTCTCTCTATCTAATTGTCTTGAAAGTCTACCTGGGATTACACAACTGTCTCCTAAAAAAATATGGTTTAATACGAGTACATTGCAATAGCAAATACAGATTATGTTTTTTTTAATAAATCAATATAATGATGAAACCTTTTTACTGAATGCATCGGCAAAGTCCCCGAAATATTCACACAGAACTAATCTGCAAAACATTCACTAACAGTGACACTAACATCTAAAGCATGATTGTTTATCTGTGTTTTAAGCCCCCAAGGTCTTCCAGGCAGTGCTGCCTGGAAGCCACTAGGATTAGGCAATGGTTATGGTTAGGGTTAGGGTTAAGGTCAGTGATGGACTGGCAATCTGGAATTTGGGCAGATCCCAGAGGGGCCGTGGGACCGTTTGGGCCGGCCGGCCAATGAGAGAGCTGCATGATTGTCACAGCCATGTGGCTCCTTAATTGTAAACAGCGGCCCATATCATTCTCTCTGCCCCCTTTCAAGCGTCAATAATAATGTTCTTTGCGGCAACTGATATCCAAACTTCTCCAAATCCTTCTCACCTATCAGTACTGTAATCTAATCAGTATTTACACCACATATGAGTCTCTAAATATCACAGTCGTGGTTACCCTCTACAGTCTACAGTCACAAACTTTTACATCAGTCTGCATTGTTTTGTAGCAAAATTACTTATTCAGATCAGATGTTCAAAAACGTGCATGGTTTAAAATAAAACAAATCTACATGCATTTGTTTCATTCGACTATTTGTTTGCAAAAGTTCAATTGAAGAAATGCCTTCTGGGAATTTCAAGACAGAATTGAGTAGACCACGTATGCGTCAGCGTGGTTGTTGGAAGTTGAAGACTGAAAGTTGGAAGTTGGAAGAAGAAAAAAAAAATCAATTGAGGCATCTAGCGACACAAGGGTGTGTGGGGGAGAAAAAGAGAGAAATATAAGAGAGCACTGTTGGCTGATGGTGAAAAATGCTACAAACTGACTGATTTGTTTTTAAAATCAAGTGCAGCTTCAGCTAAAACTAATACTGCTAGCACTAATGTTAGCGTGTGCGAGGTGGATTACCCAACCCGGTCTCACGCCAGAAGCAACAGAGATGGAGACCAATGCTGCAGGAGGGAGTGTAGCAACAGGTACAGTAAGTGTGGCTGCCTACTTCAGAGGATCAGATCAACTATTATTATTGATATGTCTATGTCTTGGTGCAGTTGTTTATAGCATGGGAGTTTACATTCACCACCACTGGGGCTATCAAAAGTGCATGTTCTCTTCCCCCTCCCCCACACTCCCACCCGCTGGTGGGCAAGTGGGCTGCTGGTGGGGGGAAATGCCATGGCCGGTGGTTTCAAACTGTGCAGGGGACATTTTGATTGGATAATTGGAACATTGTTTGTTTGGCTTTTGAAAAATATAAAATACGGTTTCCAACAACAGGCAATAATAACACTCTCTATTCATTTAAGTACAGAAGGCAGGTAGGCTTTGTACTGTACATCTAGTATAATCACTGGATGTATATTCAAGAACAGTGCAGCACCGCACTGTTCGTCTGTTACCGGGTACTATGCTGTCATAAATATTGTTAGAGTTATATATGCCCAGTTTAATTTACCCGTGTAAGCGTATCATCCCTGCTGTGGATGTAAGTTTAAGAACAGTCCAGTGACCGCACTGTTTGTCCATTGCCAGAAAAAAACTACTCAACTGGGAATACTGGCCTGTGGGGTCTCTCCATAACACAACTCAAGATCAAACCATAGACTGTAAATTAGTGGACAGAGCATGTGTGACGTCACCCATTGGTTTGTGGAGATCTGCTAGGAGTCGTCGATTTTGCCTCATTTGCCGTTAGGGGCGCAGACATCCTGGTTGCCAATGTGACAATTTTAGGCGAGAGGAGTGAGGGAGGAGCTGCTTACACTCTACGTTACGTTACACACTTTTACTGGCAATCACATCATAACCACGCCCTAAAACCCCTGCTTTATTGCCGATTTTAAAATCAACGAGACCATAATTAAAAAAATGAACATCATCCTGTGTTGCAGGAGATGTAATACTCGTGATTAAGACCATAAACTAATTATGAAAATGTTTACTGAGGTAATAAATCAAGTGAGAAGCGTGTCACTTTCTCATAGACTTCTAAAGAAACCGACCTCCTTTTGCGTGTCGCCCCCTGCTGGAATTCAGATAGAATGCAGCTTTAAGGCACTTCCGCATTTGCAGCACTTCGCCAAACCGGATGCTTTGCCCATTAATATTAACAGTCTATGAATCACACTAGCTAACAGTTGCCTATTTACACAACCAGCAGATACGGAGCGACATTAGCATTCATTTGGAGTAATAAACCATATTTACATTTTTGGATGGTTTCATGCTTTCATGTGCAAGCACTTCATTTCATATCACACACTGGGGTTTCTGTCCATTTTTCTGTCCGGGGTCATTATTTGCGCTTTGCCGTCTTGCCTCCCAACATCAACACAAACTTAAAGTGAACGTTTATCAAATTATGGTTACCATGGCTACAGCGCTAGACTGCTGCATGTCCATCAAAATATATATTTTTTCAAAGTAAAAGACAAATCCAAAATAAGATGCACATTATTTTTACGTTAATCTTGATCGCTATAGCTACGCGAGTACTTTCGATAGAAAAAACCCCAACCCAAATCAGTGCAGGTAACACTGAGAAGCTGCAGCTACGTACTACAAGCGTCCCCTGAGCTAAAACGGCAGTGCTCGGGGCAAGTTTTAGAGTGCCTTTGTGCCTCTTAACAGACACAAAATGCAATTAATATGTCTGTGCCACATGAACAGGGCCCTTACGTGTCAACAAGATGCGTTTTCAACTCAGACATTGTTTAAATTCACCTATCCTGGTCCCTGTCTCAATCCTGCCAGTGGCTAGCTTGCCCTGCTAGCTGATAGCCGTTAGCTGCCAGCTGCCGTTTGGTGAGTGTATCCAGACAGGCTTCTGTGATAATCATCCCAAAAACAATCCACGGAGCGGTGGTGGTGTGGCTTTGTCCTCCAGAGGACAGGTCATGTCATGTCTTGAAGTGTATTCCCCCCTAAAAAAAACAATAGTGCGGTAGTAGCTGTTAGCTGCCCTCCGGTGAGTGTGTACAGCCAGATAGCTGTTAGCCGTTAGCTGCTAGCTGCCGTCCGGAGAGTGTATTCAGCCAGGCATCTGTGCTAATCATCCCAATAAAAAAAATCCACGGGCGCCCGGTGGGTTGGTGGATATCCTGCATAAGACAGATCATGCCTTTGCAGCGAAAGGTTTAGATTATTTCCCCCTCAAAATAGGTAATTGAGCACTGTAGTGGTTATGACCATATCAGTGACTATGTAACTACATGGAAACGGGATAAACGATGTCTGTGGCTTGCACAGTAATAGCGTTACTGAAGCCTAGCTGTTGCATCGCGCAGTCTCCTGGGAATTCAGTTGTAGCAGAAAAAGGTAAACAGTAATTTGCAGATTGGAGCGTAGTGTGTGTGAAGAGTGAAAAGCGGAGTTGTTTATAACGGAAGAAGCTTGGAGTATGAAGAATATAGCAGATATGCAACACACGGAAGAGCCTTTTGCTTTTGATGGTCATCCTTATTTATTTGAACCAGAGTATACAGACGAAGAACTAGCCTCAAGAGTTGGAAAGAACGAGACTGACAGACAGAGGGGAAACAGACAGATGAACTTGCTGCTCCAAGCACAAGCTAAAGGTAGCCTTCAGTAACTGGGGGACATAGCCACACCACCGGGCGCTCCGTGGATTTTTATTGGGATGATTAGCACAGATGCCTGGCTGAATACACTCACCGGACGGCAGCTAGCAGCTAACGGCTAACAGCTATCTGGCTGTACACACTCACCGGAGGGCAGCTAGCAGCTAACAGCTACTACAGCACTATTGTTTTTTTTAGGGGGGAATACACTTCAAGACGTGACATGACCTGTCCTCTGGAGGACATAGCCACACCACCACCGCTCCGTGGATTGTTATTGGGATGATTATCACAGAAGCCTGTCTGAATACACTCACCAAACGGCAGCTAACGGCTATCAGCTAGCAGGGCAAGCTAGCTACTGGCAGGATCGAGACAGGGACCAGGGTAGGTGAATTTAAACAATGTCTGAGTTGAAAACACATCTTGTTGACACGTAAGGGCCCTGTTCATGTGGCACAGACATATTAATTGCATTTTGTGTCTGTTAAGAGGCACAATGGCACTCTAAAACTTGCCCCGAGCACTGCCGTTTTAGCTCAGGGGACGCTTGTAGTACGTAGCTGCAGCTTCTCCGTGTTACCTGCACTGATTTGGGTCGGGGTTTTTTCTATCGAAAGTACTCGCGTAGCTATAGCGATCAAGATTAACGTAAAAATTGGCCGGAATTCTCCTTTAAATATGACTTATTTTATTTATTGACCAGCTGTCCGCGACCCACCTACAACAGGTCCGCGACCCACTAGTTGAAAATTCACTGCTTTAGTTTATACTTTACCTTTTACATATCTAATCATGTACTTCTGTTCTCTCCCTTGTACATACAGTAGACAGTACCACATATTGTTGTGGTTGATGTTCATCAGGATTTCCCTTTTTTTTAATCAATTAAAAGGTTCATTTTGTGATGGATTTCCTTATCCAAATTGAGGATAGAGACTTGTGCTACATGACTGAATCGGAATATTCTGTAAAGCATTTCATATTTGCAGGTATTGATCATCCTTGCTTATAACAATTAATGTGCTGAATAGTTTCTAAATGCTCTGCTGGCCAGCCAAGGCCTCACTGCAATCAGGTCACTGATCTGTCTCCGGAAAACAGATGTTTACTCTTTCAAAAACCCTGGATGGATACACACACACACACACACACACACACACACACACACACACACACACACAATCATGTTGTGAGAATAGGGGTGGGGGGAGCCCTCAAACTCAATACTGCAGGGAGAGACTGGTCTGTTGATATATTTATAGACAAGTGTGCCACACAATCAAGAAACATTTTGTCCTCAAGTGGGGGAAATATGGTTTTGGTGATATTGGGTGGCACTGGAGAAGGGGTAATGATTGATTATAGCCAGACAGAACTCTTGTTGCTAATTTAATCATCGCTGAAAAATGACAAGAGCAGCAACACACACACACACACACGTGCGCACGCACACATGCACGCACGCACACAAACACACACACACTTACATACACAAACACAATCACACAAACACACAGACACACACTCACTCACTCCAACCAAGCCACACTCCCACTCCCTTGTCTTTTCTTTCCTGTTGTGCAATTGTCAGAGCAAATTAATGCAATTAACGTGGCCTTGGGCGGAAAGCGAGGGGTTTTGAGTTTGTCACACTGCAATTCTGTTATCTAGAGATGAAAAAAGGAAAGAAAAAAAACACACACAATCTTGTTTCTTCAGCTTGGACTATTTTTTCCCCTCCCGTCTTTCAAAGGAGCTATCCCTTTTCTCGTGTGTGTGTGCACGCTGTCATCGCGTCCCTTCTCATTTGGAATGAGACGGAGACGTTGGCGTCAGCCCCAATGAAATCACTGTTAATGTGTCCTAATGAGTCAGGCACACTGACGCACATGCTGGCCACTTGGATTCATGTCTAGACACACGACACAGACCGGAGGAAAATGCACACACGCGCACACACTCTGCATGGCAAATGTGCACACACACACACACACACACACACACACACACACACACACACACAGTTGTAATTGCAACAAGCTTGACGACAGGTGTGAGAACTCGTTAAACTTCACTCCTCCAATATGACGTGAATAATCCTTAGCTATTACATACCTTTCAAAGTGAATATTGAATGCATTTATTTTTTTCTCTCCCTTTTTGTAACGGCCTACAGTCTGCACAGCTCTGTATCCAATGGCAACCTGAACCTTGACCTTGAATGTTATTGCAGTGCGACACTTGTAAGAAATATCCGGGCCTCTATTCTCATAATTGTCCTTGTAAATGTCAATAGCTGACATTTACCAGGTGACATACAGTCAATATTTTACACGTCACAGTTTATATGGCACGTGATATACAACATGTGCATGGCTTAAAGCGAGGACGCTAAGTGCATAAGCTCTGAGGTGGTGAAGATTTTATCACACCAAGCTGTGATTCTCCTCCTGGCTCGCTCGCTCGCTCGCTCTCACTGATGTCGGCACTGACCTCAGACATGCAGCGCTGACCCTATTAGCGTTGTTTATGACATGTTTAAGACTAGTAAACAGAGTAGCAAACACTCCATTAGGCTTCAGAAAGAAAAGCTCATCACCTCTGCAGCCACAGCGTACTGTCTTTTTAACCAGAGTTGTGTGTGTGTGTGTGTGTGTGTGTGTGTGTGGGGCTATATATTCCCGTGTTTGTCAAGCATCGAAAGACTATTTCCTCCACCCAGTTTGGCCAATCCTGGTCAGACCAATTTGTCTGTCCAGCCATCTGTGATTTAGTATAAGCAATAACAGCTTCAGATGAAGTGTGTTGCTGTTGTTTTAACTGGTCATTGTGCAGAAATGTGAAATATGCATTTGATATTTCAAGATGCTGTGAAAGCCGGGGATGAAGACATAGGTGGGCAGGTCAGGGGCCCGGGCTTTTATGTTACCGGCCAGATGACAATTTTTGAATGAATGGTCCAATAAGACTGCATGATTATATGTCGCAAGTTCAAATGCGGAGGAAATATGGGGCCCATATTCAGTCCAGGTTAGGACTGTTAATCAGACCTCGCTGACCATTTCCCAACAACTGTTTATTCTCGTTTAGTCTTCTGAGGACAGAAATGCACACGGTTTCCCCACTGGACTTCGGATGAGCGTATTTTACTGTCGCACATCTTCGTCGCTCGGCGGAGGTGACAGGACGAGGTTCTCTACAGCCGGATTTTTTTATTTTGTTTTTATTTAACCTTTATTTATCCAGGTAAGTCGATTGAGAATAATTTCTCGACGACGACCTGTCACATTCACACAGTTCCACATTCATACCTGGAAGCTGCCCAGGCCACAAGGGCCTTGCTCAAGGGTACCTCAGTGGTGGTAATAAGGGAGGGACAAAGCGTTGTTCTTTCACTTCCCACCCAGACTTTCATCCTGTCGGTCTGGGGATTGAACCGACGACCTCTCGGTCACAAGCTCGCTTCTCTAACCTTTAGGCCACCACTGCCACTAAAATTCACAGGAAGAAACAAGATCAGGTCGCTCTTTTACCGAGTGTAAAATCAGTTTTTGGGAGATTGAACCCTGTAAATATGTAAAGGCAGCCGAGCTGAATGTCATCCAGGTAATAATAAAGACAAATTGGTCTGAGCCAAATCAGTCTGGAGACTTAGCCCTGCTGCTAATTAGAGCCTTGGTTATTACCGACTAAGAACAGTCAGAGAGAGAGAGAGAGAGAGAGAGAGAGAGAGAGAGAGAGAGAGAGAGAGAGAGAGAAAGGTTGCTGCTTTAATTCGATCTCTAGTTTTAATTGTAATGTTTAATTTGTCATGAGGAAGGTGATGTTTTATAAAGGGCAGCCAGAGCTCATGTTTGATTTGGAGAATTGGGGTGAACTAGGAAGGAGGGAATAAGTGAGAGGAGCAGCAATAGTGTGGCAAAATTTGATTTGATTTTTATTTACCATGAATAGGAAGGCTTAGTGCGTTCATTTCTACAGGTACTAGATGTGCCCTGGGAGCACTGAGCATGCATTTAACAGCATTATTCTGTGCTACCCACATTTTCTTTTTAAGCTGAGTGTAAATTTAGTAAAATGATCACCAAAAACAAAAAAAAGTGGATGAAAGTTTGCCGTATAAATTATAGTAGCCAATAAATATATATTGAGACACAAGAAAACATGGCATACATTTGATGCAATGGCTCAGTAAGTTTGAATGCTGCTCTGGATGTTCTGAAATCAAAAAATATCACGTTTATTTACTGTTTATCTCTTCTCATTTTTGACACCAGAGAGAAAGAAAAGAAAGACAAAAATAATCCTACTAACCAAGCCAAAGAGAATATAACTATAACTATAACTATAACTACTACTAAATATAATATAACAGAAAACTGTGTCTTTGCCTGAATCCTTGCGGTGGACACACATTTAAATAGCATTTTACCTTTTGCAACATAATAAACAAAGAAAAGTGTTTATAATCAGCTTTTTTTTTAAAAGCTGGGTCGAAACATTGCATTTTATATTAAATATGGGAGTTTAAAGCAGTGTTGCGGACATTATATTCTTTTCGTTATAATCAGCTTTTTACCTCGGTGGGAATGGTGAAATGATGGTAATGGACAGAGAGATCAGCTATTAAGTTTAAACAAAGTTCAAGTGTGTGTCTCATAATTCTAAATTTCTAAATTGAAGGTGCTAGTTAGCTTATGGCTTGATAAGGACCCCTTGGCGATACACACTTTTGACGCCATGGCTACTCCTTTGGCTTCAATTTTTAAGATGCAGGGTAGGGTTTGGTTTAACAAAACTAATTGGTTAGGTTTAGGAAAAGATTGCGGTTTGGGTTAAAATAAGTATCTTTGTTACGTAACTTATGTATGTGACATAAGTGAAGTATGTTACATAACTTAACTTACGTAGATTATATTTATATTTAACAAAGTTGACTTTTAGTTTCACACGGGACACGAACAGCGGCCTCCTGCGTTAAAGTCATGTGTTTGTTTGACCCATCGGGAGTGTGCCTATGTTCCCACAGCCCTATGTTCCCACATTTCTAAGAATTCTTTCCAAAATTAGGCCCTATGTTCGCCTGACCCATAACCCACCCTAACCCTAACCCTTGAAGGGAAATGTAGGAACACAAGACCTATTTTTGAAAATGTCCTAGAACTGTGGTAACATAGGGCCTAATTTTTAGTGAAAAAAAATTCTTAGAAATGTGGGAACATAGGGCTTTGGGACCATAGGGCTGTGGGACCATTGAGATGTGCCATGTGTCATCACTATGCAGACTTTTTTTTATTATTATTATTATCCTCCCTTTCCCGTTTGAAAATATTTGTATCTACAAAAGGGGGGCCCTGCAAGAAAAAGTTTGGGAACCACTGCCTTTGTGCAAGTCACCTAAAGTATAATTTTACGCAGCGTTATGTGCCAAACTATTTCTGTGAATAAGAGTATTTCCCCAACTGCTCAAGAAGCTAATCTGTGCGTGGCTGATGGTAGGGGGCATCACTGAAAAAAGCAAATAGCAAAATAAGCAAGTGTAGTTATTCATTTTAAATGATGAACCATTTATAGCTACATCTATTTTTACACTACTGCTACACTTTTTCAATTGAATCATCACATTTCACCATTTTCTACTTAGACTTCGTAGTGGAACTACAGTGATTCAGATCTGTTTCACCACTGATCTCAAAAACCGCGCGGTTCAGATGGTAAACAACCAACATGCTCACCCATAATGGTTATGTGTGCAGTATATCCATACTGATGGAATCACGACTCATTTGTGTGATTCAGAGGAAATACGTTTGGCCTATATTTCGAACAAACACACAAACATGTCCATACATATCTGTGTGCAGCTCATTAAAGTGAGCGTGTTAAGGCGAATGGGATCCTGTGTTTGTGCCCGCTGCACGAGTGTGTGTGCCTGTGTGTGTGTGTGTGTGTGTGTGTTCTGAAGCAGGGGGCTGGCATGTTGGCTGCCCGAGGCTACAGCTCTAAAGTGTGTGAAATGACGGAGTAGCCAACGGTAGGCCCTTGGCTATGTAGCAGCATTGAAGAGGGTGTGTGTTTATGGGTATGTGTGTATGTGTTTGTGTGTGTGTGTGTGTGTGTCACATACATATCAGACATATGTCAAATTCACTGACACATCTGCTGATGTGAGTGACACTGAGCCTGCAGGCCCTCTCCATCCGGTCCCTCCCCCCCATGTATTCCCCCTGACATGGAACAGTCCTCCGTTTGGGCTGCAGGGTAATGAGGCAAACCGATGAGACAGTCAGAGGGAGGTAAGGAGGTTCAGTCAGGTGTCAAAACATACTGCAAGCCTTAACTACAGTACATGAGGTGATAATACAATAAATACAGTACATTATGTATATGTTTTATACAAATATGTTCCTTGAATGAAAGTGGAAAGCAATTTTTTATTCTCTGATTGCTCCTTCTTTTTCTATATCAGTCATTTCTTTCATTTGTTAGTTTTTTTTCGCAATTATGTACACCATTTTTTCTTTGACCTCTGTGTTATTCTGCATGTTTATCCTTTCTTCCATCCTCATTGTCTCTTTTTCTCACTTCATTCTTTTCTTTCTCATCTTTTCTCTCCCCTGCTGGCATCCTTCTTACCCTTACTTCGTCTCTCCTTTCATTCTTTTTTGAAATTGTATTTCCTTTCTTTCATTTCCTGTCCCTCCCTTTTCCCTTTTCTGCTTCCTTAACCATCTTTATTTTGCTTCTTTCTCCCATTATGCCACTCTGCCTCTCATCCTTGCTTCCTCTGCTACACAATAAGATCTTTTTTTAAAGATCAGTGAAGGAGTGATTTGGATTTATTTGTTCTTTCTTGCTTACTTTACCTTCCTATAGATGGTGCTGTTGCCCATGAGAGAAAGTCCTCGGAAATATTCCCAGCCCTCTCTCTTTTGTGTCGAAGGGAAAACCTCTCTCTTTCATTCTCTTCTTTCACTGTACCTTTGACTGCTGGATGTGCGTCAAACGAGGATTTGACTAATGATCCCATACTGACCATGCTTCCTTCTCTCACCCACACAGCTTTAAAACTGCCACTCTGTTTGTATGAAAGGGTTTATTCTTAATGTGATCTGTATCTGCTGTTTATGACCCTGTGGACTAAAGATCCAAAAAAATAGGTTTACTCTATCCTCTTGTGAGATCGAGTGATGCAAGTTGAGCTTTCTTATACAGAAGCACAGATTTTAAAACAATTATTGTCAACTTTGTAACTGCAGACATAACTTAAAGCTTCTTAAAGGCCCAGTGTGTAACGTTTTTAGTTGTTCATTCTCAAAATCTGTGTTGCCCGTTCATAAAACTTGTCCTTTTTCATGAATATTTACCACCACCATCAATTCCAAGTATTCCTTTTGGCTTGAAATTTACATACTGTTCAGAATATCACATTTTCGCTGTCACATGATGAACTCACAGGTGCTGCTAATGCTGCTAACGGGTATCGTAGCTTCCCGGCCCCGGCAAGTTTGGAGAAGGAAACATGGAGGACCGCACCTATTCAAAATCCAAATTACAGGAACAGGAGTCTTCTTCTTCGCCCAGAAAAAGAAAAAGGAGATTGAAAAGAGCAAGAGACCGGCTTTCTGAAGCGTGAAGGCTACCGTAGCTGTAATACGTACTTTGAACAGTGTGGTGCGAGAGAGTCGATTGCGATATATGATCTTAACGCTAGATGGGAGAAATTCCTACACATTAGACCTTTAAACTAAGAGGTCCAGATTCTTTTTTACTTTTACTGCATTCTTTCTGCATTTATGTCAATGAATACAGCCTATATTATTTTTTTTACCCTTTCTCAGGGTGTACAGGTAAATTATAACATGTTGTGTTACTGTACAACAAGCGCTTCCATCACATCGGCCCACTCACAACCTTTATACAGAACAAGCAAAGAAAGTGTCCACAGAGCATCTGGAAAAAGATAAGTGTAACGACGAGTAACATGGAACAGATGGTAAATCCTCAAAAATAGTTCCTGAATCACCATCTGTCATCTGTCGTCATTTGGATATACTTCGGTCTCAAAGGAAGAACCTTCTCTTTCAAGATTTCCTTATAATTGTTGCAAAACAAAGTGTATTCTCATTTTGTTGAAGTTTAGTTATTATGAGCCACCATAAGGGTGAGTTGCCATGTATCTCAAAATTTTGTGATTTTGAATATTTCAGATGAACTGAACCATTAAGTGTTCCTTAGTGGGTTGAGGAATTCCTCATAATACTTAAACTAAATACACAATTTAAAAACCCCATTGGTTTATGGGAAAAAATGCATTGTCACAAAGCTGGAAAGTACATGAAAAATTGATAAAGACATGGTTTTCATAGGACAGCGATGCACTTTTACTCTTAAAAGTGAAAAGAAGTTCATCTCCTGAAGTGATAGTGTAATAAAATATACATGTTCGACAAATCTAGACAAATAATCACGATTAAAACTAATTTAGCAAAATAATCACTTTATTATCGTTGAGTTACATGCTCACCCCAGAATATCAGAGAACCAGAAAAAAATGGAAAACCGAGGAACAGATGCAGGGCAGATGCCTCGTGTGACTATCTATTCAATAACAATCAATGGAAATATTCTATTACTGTATGACGTATCACTGCCTAACACAGATGGAGGGGTCAAATGAACAAGGGTATTTCCTGTCTAAACCACGTCACCATCCCAACCTCAAACACAGAGTCATTTCTATGCAGGGCGTGGAGCGGCGGTAACCATTTTACCTGGCGCTTAGCGAACGGAGAAGAGGCGCTTGCATATTCATAAGAACAGATAAGAGCTACCCATGCAGCTCCCTTTAATTGAGAATGATGGAGAGGGATGGAGGGACGTTGGAGTGCAGGAGATGAAGGTGGAGGAGGATGGGGAACGATAAACCGGCGCTTGCCTTGATGCATTAATTGAGGGTATTAGAGGGAGGGATGGATGGACTGGGAGGAGGTGGTGGTGGTAGTGGGTGGGTGGTGGCGGCATACCACGAAAATGCCAGCCGTGCCAATAAATCACTCCCCCGCTGGTGATTGACTCTGCAAATGTAGTCTGGAAAAGGCCGGGGGAAGTTGGAAGGAATCAATCAAAGGTACTCCCAAAACTTTTCAAGCCCTCTCAGTTCTGAAGCAGTCCTGCGGATGAAAAGGTTATCATCATAACTGAGCGGGATGGGCCGCGACCTGGAGACACTTGGGGGCCCTATTATAACGATCTAAGCGCACGGCGTGAAGCGCATGGCGCAGGTGCGTTCAGGACATGTCCAAATCCACTTTTGGGATGTGTCCATGATCAGATGTGTGAGGAAATAGGGTTTCAAGAGGTCAAATGCTATCGGTCAATTTGGATTAAACTTCTACGATACGATAGTAATAGGATACAGCAAATGATCATGTAGATGTAAATAGCAAAGAGAGTTAATGTGTTACGCGTGTGACATCACAACAATCATTTCAAAACTTATTGGAAAATTTAATTTCAACTTGAGTCTCATTTTTTGATAGCTTTGGGCATCATTCCTATGGGTTAGGCTACTACTTTACTCACATTTGAGTGAGATGAAATAATATTCCAAAATCTTAAAGAGGCACTCCAGTATCATCATTTGGAAATGGATCTTAATGCCTTAATTAAAAAAATGAGGAAAAATCCAACCTTTAAGGACACCAATTTTCTTTGTGAATGAATAATGTATCATGTTAAATACAAATGTTCTTCCTTAAAATACAGGGGGCATAAGTAAGTACACCCCTATGTTAAATTCCCATAGAGGCAGGCAGATTCAGATTTTTAAAGGCCAGTTATTTCATGGATCCAGGATACTATGCATCCTGATAAAGTTCCCTTGGCCTTTGGAATTAAAATAGCCCCCCTGGATCCATGAAATAACTGGCCTTTAAAAATCCAAATCTGCCTGCCTCTATGGGAATTTAACATAGGGGTGTACTTACTTATGCCCCCTGTATTTTAAGGAAGAACATTTATTTATTTATGATACATTATTCATTCACAAAGAAAATTGGTGTCCTTAAAGGTTGGATTTTTCCTCATTTTTTTCAATTAAGGCATTAAGATCAATTTCCAAAAGACGATTTTTTTATTCCTCTTTTTAGTCAACTTTAGCATGGGTGTATTCACTTATGCTGAGCACTGTTATATAGCACAGCAGATTTCAACAACCCACAACTGAAGAATGTGTTCAGGTTGCAGACATAGTTGATCCCGTTTCTGTCTCTCTGGCAGAAGGTCGGAGGGCCGCTGCTATGATACTATTATGGGATGTTGGGTTGTTAAGAGAACTCAGTCTCTTTGACCCGCTTTACCAGAGGTGGCCTCCATGTCTCTGACTGCGTCCCCACCACCCTATTTCAACCAAAGAGGCTGTGTGTGTGTGTGTGTGTATGTGTGTGTTTGCTTTTTCTGGTACAGTTTGTCTATTTATAGTTTGCACACAACATGTGGTAATGTTTGTGTATCATGTGTGTTTTTTGTGTAAATCCTACAGGGTTTATATTGCCAGTGTTTGTGTCCATCTCTAGTACTGTTTGTATGCTAGTGTGCATGCGAGAATACCTACATATAGTAGTATCAGCTTTTGTGATTGTGTGTGTGTGTGTGTGTGTGTCTGTCTGTGTGTGTCAGAGATGCCATTGTTTGGCCTCTGGAGGTTTCATTAAGGCCCAGTGTCCAGAGGTAAAAAGTCATTCATCTCCCCTGTTGTGAAGAGGCAGCTCCGGGCTCCGTCCCCCACTCCCACTCTCACTCCCACTCCCCCACCTCCGTCTCTCCCTCTTCTCTAGCCTCCCATCTCTTTTTCCCCCTCCTTTCATTTTTCTTACATCTTTGGCCACTCTTTCTCTGTCTTTCTCTTTTCACGTCCTCCTTTTCCATTCTCTTCCATCACATTCTTGCAAAAGAAATCAAGCCTTTTGAATGTAGACAAAAGACTGAAAAAAAAAAAAAAAAAACAAGTATGGAGGAGGGAGTATAGAGGAGGGAGCGCGACGAGTGTTTGATGTCTTTCAGACGGACCGCGGCCTGTCTAATGAATCCTTCACCAGTCTGCTATGAGATCAGCTCGTCTTCTCCTTTTTCTTTTTTGTGTGCTCTTTTTTGCCTCCATGCACATTAATTAGAGCTGTCAAAACTTAAGTCTTTCCCTCTTTCGCTCTCCTTTCCCCTTTTTATTTTGTTCCTTCAAGTGGCTGAATGGGATACCGTTAATTAAAAAGATATCAGATCATAGAGGCCCCCTGAGCGCTGGAACCGTCTGGGCCCCCGCTTCCCGACAAGTCGAGACATCGTGTTTTTTTATGTCCGTACACACTCCAAAGATATTCTGGTCCCTTTTGTCCGCAAGTTAGAGCGACGGATTGAAGTTCACAGGGTGCGAGACTGGAGGGTGTGAATGTGTGAGTGTGTGTGTGTGTGTGTGTGTGTGTGTGTTGAAGTCCTGTGTTGATAAAAGCATCTTTTTTGTATTTAATTGTGTCTCAGCTTCATGAAAGTGTGGACTTCTCTTCTGATGAGGACTTCAGAAGGTTCGCTGTGTTAAGAGGACTATCTTTACTGACAGAGGACAAGTGCTGAACGAAAGACGCTGAAAGCACTACCTTCTCCTTTTTGTGCATATGTATATCCGTTTAACAAAAAATAGAAAAGTAGGTTTATGTCACTGACTTCACATGTTGGTATGTGTGCACAGTAATAGTGTGTCTCAATTCGGATACTTCTGGGATTACAGTTATATGTAGTGCACTGTGTCCACTATATACTCACTTGTGTAGTGCGTACATTTCGAAAGGGTGGTGTTGCCTACAGAAGTACGTGATTTGAGACACAGCATATGTGTGTTACTTTTGGTAAAACCAGGAAGTGGCATAGTGAAATTAATTTAACTAATTTGGTTATATAGGTGGCGTTGGTAGCTACTGAGGCTGGCAAGCGTGTAGCTACCTAGTTAGCTAGCTGGTAACAAGCTAGATCTAGCAGCCTGAATGTCCTTGTCAGTACCTGATCCATGCCGAAAAAGATGGTCAATGCCTTTCCTTAAAGGACAAATCCGGCGCAAAATGAACCTAGGGGTCAATTACACATAATTACAGAGTTCTCTGATATATGTTTTCATGCTAATCAAATGTGACCAGTTTTAGCGCAAACCGCTAATTAGCTTATAACGCTAGTCGTCGGGGCACAGGTAAAGTAAAAATAAATCGCTATTTCTATACCACTAACAAGGCTCAAAATAGCACCACACTTCCACGGTAGCATAATGAGGGTCCCTACATGTAAACCGAAACACTGAGAACTTTGTAAGTGTACAGACAGTTTATTAAAAAAGATAGTGTATAAAGACAGTACCGTTCACGTATACAGGCAGGCGCCATCTTGGGAAAACAGTCACAATAAGTCGAACGATGAACGGCGGGTAACCAGTAACCGGTAACATAGCTCAAGCACGGCGTATGTGCCATATACGCACATGCATAGAACAAATCAGGTTTCCGTATGGATCAGGCAGCCACAGTCGGTTTAAGGTCGCTGGCTTGCTAAACGACAGTTAAAAAAAAAGAATGAAGGTACCCTGAGTTTTCTTGTAGACAAACACAGTACATTCTATTTTTTTTCGCACTAAACACGTGTCTCGAGACCTAACAAACACGTTGAATGCATTTCCTTTCACAATTGTTTGAACCTACCTCTTTCCTCACTGCCTTTACTGACACGTTTCTATGTTTCTTGGCATATTACTACCAACAACCATCGATCAGAGGAATATTGGACTGTCAGCGGGAGTGTCACCTGCGTGCTCTTGTTTGGCTGCACAACCAGCTAACCAGCTAATAAAAAAAACGTCTGTGCACGGTGTCACTCCAGACACAAACCATGACTCTTTTGTAGAGTGGTTTGAACTCCAGCAGAGCAGGATTATAAAAGTCGCTGATGTGACACAGCTAATATGATGCGCTTCCACTTCTTTTGACTCTCTGCTCTTTGTTCCCCTATGAGGTCAGCACTGACAGTTTGGTTTATTGACAAAGTTCATAAATTAATGTAACTTCCCCAAAATTGAATTGCATGCTAAGGCTACTTATTCACGTGTGTTTTCTGTGTCTATGTACCAAAAACCCAATAATCGGGCCCATTCCATAGAAATGAACTGATTTCTGTCAGAAATTTGCTGTTGCAAAATGCTGGTGCGTCCTAGCCTACATGTACAGTATGTGTGTTTGTAGCTGTCAGCATCTGTGCATATGACTAATATATGCGAGTAACTTGTCATTGGTTGCCACTGTTATTGATATCGATGTATGGTTCTCATACACTCGCTCACTCACACACATGCAGTACTGTTGTGTTTGTGAGATCAGTAATTTGTAGTTAATCATTTGGGCTGAAGTGGGATGAGGTGGGGTGAGAGAGAGGGCTGAACCCCCCCGCCGCCTTCTCAACAGCATAGGGGCAGTGGGGAAGCACAGAGACAAATGACGCACACTTATATGTACACACACTCACACACACACATACAACCACCATGCAGAAACCTAATTAATTTTGTGCAGTGTTTCAGAATTGATTGTGGTCATTCCTAGTTGTAATTTTTCATCTGGTTTTCGAGGGCTTCCTTCTTTCTGTCATTCTCTCTCGTCTGTATTCCTCGTGTGTGTTTGTGCGTGTGTGTGTGTGTGTGTTATTGTATATCAAAATGTTCTTGCATTTATTACAGAATGCTGAATTTGATTGATGTTCTTTCTGGGTTTTTTTTATATTACCATGCGTTGCCAACATTGTATTGTATGCAGTCATGCCAATGAAGCCACTTCAAATTGTTTCAGTTCATGTCAAAGTGTAATTTTCAATAAATGTTTGCATGCATGTCAAAGTGAAAATATGTCTTATATCGAACGTGAAATGTCTCCGTTAGTGGAAACTGCAAAGCTGAAAAGGTGTCTTTTATCACATGGATTTGCACGCGTCCGTACTGCTGAGAACCTTTGGATACAGCATTTTATTGTTCTTTATTTACATTTGACATTCACGTGATAAATATTTCAGTTGAACTGAAATGATTGTGTTCACATATGACATATCACATGGGCTTTTTTCACAAGGGCGGGATGAAAGCAACGCAGCAATGCAATGGAATCTAATTTTCACTGGGACTGTCTCATTTTTTCTACCAACAAAAATGGAAACCATCCAAACACAATGAAAGCAGCTGTAATCATATAAGAAATATACAAATGACAGCTTTAAATTCTAAAATTAGGATCATTAATACATTTGAAGACTAAATAACCAGTAGTGTAGTCTCATGAAACTGTATACAATCTGTAATGCTATACTTGAAGGTTGCAGATAGATCAATGATACTATCTTGTTGCATAATCAGTATTCACAGTATTCAAGTCCGATAACCAAAGCATACCTGTCTGCACAGGCGTGTTGTTGCTGGTGCACATCCGGATGCATCTCTATTTTAAAGGCTGTGTCACTTTAAGAAAACCCATTGGCCCTTAGAAATGAAGGAAATTAATGAATCTGATTACGGCTTTGTCTAATAGTTTATGCATCACAATTTCCTGTTTTTAATCACTACAGTAGGACTGTGCAGCCCAAGGGCACTGTTTTAATTCTTTTGTGTTACCAGAAAAGCAACAGATTTTTTTTTATAAGATTAATAATTGTTTTGCCAGGATCTAATAACAAGCAATAAAAACCAGCCAACCAGAATGCTGCCACCATACCCAATCTGGGCTCTATTATTAGAAACCCGCTTTTCATGTGTGATTTTTTCTTCATCTGCTTTTTTAATGTTTTTGGTCCATTTTGCACTGCGACTCATAAGGTTGAATGTTTTTTCAATTCGGATAAATATTTGAGTTTCCGCTGGAAACGGCTAATGTTGTCACATACATAGAGAATGATCTTCATGCTTTATTATGACTTTCTCCGGCCAATGGCTGATAGAATATTTACAGCCTCCTAAGAAGACATTTAGCAGGAACATGTCATTGCTGATGTGCACCTGCTATTTAAGACCTTATGTATGAGTCTGTGTGTGTGTGTGTGTGTGTATGTGTGTGTGTGGACCTGCCTGTGCCTGAGTGTGATCCGTCTACGTGAAACCGAAAGACAGAAAGTGACAAGAGTGCTTCGCTCACATGCCACCATATTGGAGCTGACATTAGGGTAACAGTCATAAATCTCTCTCTCTCTCTCTCTCTCTCTCTCTCTCTCTCTCTCTCTCTCTCTGTGTCGTACTTCCTCTTGCTCTCCCTCTGTCCACTATATTCTCATCATCTCCCTCCCTCCTCCTTTCCTTTCCTTTGTCTAAGCCTTTCATTTAAAGTAGGACACTTACTGTACAGCACTTTACCAGCAAACATCACTACTTAAGCTGTGTCTTGTGAAAATGATAAGTAATAGATTTTAAATTATTGCAAGATTTTTAGCGGTGGGACAGTTTATGACGTTGGCGCAGGACCTTGTTCATTTGAAAGATGGCGAGGATGTTTGCAGGACCAAAGGGCTCAGTCTGCTTCAAGTATGCGATTTCAGACCAGGGCCTGGAGTTTATCGTTCTTGAACTTGGTAATACACATTTATAGGGCTGCCACCTCTTAGTCGATTAGTCGTCTAATCGGTCGTTTTGGTCTTAGTCGACTAAGATTTCTTTAGTCGATTAGTCATTTTTTATGCTTATTCATGCTTAATTACTCATTTCCAAGAAACTTCTGAGCACATTTATGGTAAACACAAGATTTAAAGTGGTGCTTTTGCAGGATTAATTGTGGAGAAACTCAGTTTTACAGATGGTTAATTAACTACATTTATATTGTGCTTTTCTAGTCTTAACCACCTCTCAAAGCGCACAGCTCTGTCAATTAAATCAACTAATCGATTAGTCGACAAAATTGTATAAGTGTTAGTCGACTAAGAATTTCTTTAGTCGAGGACAGCCCTGCACATTTAAGCACTGTCAAGTTTTATAACAGTATATACAAAACATGTAACTATAAAATGATACTGCATTGCAGTACATTTGTTCTCTACTGCTGTTGTAAATCAGCCACTCACAAACCTTGCTGTTTTCACCAGCTGTCCTCTTTGTATTAAAATGTCTTCTTTTACTTTTCTTTGAATCATCCTCATCTTTTTGTCGGTTGCTTGTTTCAGCTGGCCTCTTTAACCCAGTAATATGGCGCCACATTTTGAGCTTAAATCCAAGGAAATGGTGGACTTGTTTTAAATGTGAAAGAATAACGGCTGCAAAAAAAACAACTAATGAATCACTCAATTCTCATTGGCTACCCACTGACATGGCAGGTAGATTGACAGTTTCACCTGCCGATGGCAAAATTCACCTGCATTTGGCGCATGGTGGAGTGATAATTTCAGACCCTGTTTCAGACGCAGTTAGACGGTTCAACAAGCACTTAATTTCAAGCTACTGAGGCTGTACTACACATGGCCTGTTCCTTAAAGAGAGGTTGCATTCTCAATGTATAACCAAAATGTTAATATTTCAGGAAAATGTCAGTATGACACACCCAACGACGAAAACAACAAAATAGTTTTTTCTTTTCTGGGTTTTCCAAGACAGACAGACAATCACTGACAAATCACTAAAACTCTACAGGCATGCTAGGGGCTCTGTGAGGCTGGACTTGAGCTAAATGCTCACACAACACAGTCTCACGGCAGCTTGTGAAATGGTCACGTTATTTTAATATATTGATTCGTGTTCACGGGGACGTTTTTCTCATTTTTTTCGTGGTGGCCAGCACGAAATGGTCTATACGGAGATTGCGGGGAGGACGCCTCACACGCCGGGACACGGCCACGGGGGATGCGCAACAATAACGGGATGGCGGAGGTTGCGTGAAGGAAAAAAACAACGGGGAAAGGACGCCTCACACGCCGGGAGACAGCCGCAGGGAACGCGCGACAATAACAGGACGTTTAACAGGGAAACAAAACGCCACACGCGGGACACAATCCCTGGCCTCCGAGGTGAAAGTCTGGAATTGTTTGACCCATCCACCACCCCAACCAACCTCCTTACGCTAATTTTTGGCATTAGTCGTGCTGTGACCACAACGTATGCTTCCCATTTAAATACATTAGTTTACATTTTCATGCTGGCCACCACGAAACCCCCCCTACAAAAACGTCCCTGTAAACACGAATCAATAGATTAAATAACGTGACCATTTCACGAACTGCAGTTCACGTCAGCATGCTAACATGATTACAAAGATAATACTAGCATGTTGATGTTTAGCAGGTATAATGTTTACTATGTTAATGTTGGTTTAGCGTGTTAGCATGCTAATATTTGCTAATTAGCACTTAACACGAAGTACAGATCAGGCTGATGGGAATGTCAGTAGTTCTGCAGGTGTTTGGTCATAAATCAAAGTATTGGATGGAATGAATGACCAGATGATGGCGCTAGAAAAAAAGTCAAGACATCAAAGCTATTTAATTCATCTTCTGAGGACCTGAATTTAACAATGTAACAGCACTCCCTCCAATAGTTGTCAAGATTTTTCAATAAACTAAAAAGTCCACCTCATGGTGGTGGTAGAGGAAAAGTTGTATGAAATGAAATGTATCTTCTTGTTTACACAATTTCATAGCAATCCATCTCATAGTTGTTGAGCTATCCAAGTATGGACCAAAGTGATGGAATGGCCGAAAGATATTGCCATTCTTATTAGCCATGCTGTTAGAAAGGCTAAAAGCATTTTTTTTATCTGCCATCTCTATGGTTAAGGTTTGGAAAGTTTTGTCATATAAAAGGCACTAAAACACCTGTAATGTGGATCATTGCGTCAGGACCAAAAAAGAAAAAAAAAAGATACATTTCCTGCTTGGTTCTGGTCTGTTTAGTTTCAACAAACAACATGCTTCAAATCCATTTCTACTGTTTCATCTTTTGGCCACAAAATGTTGCAGTGGCAACAGTACTCAATTTGGAAGATAAGACCTCCCAACAAAAGGTCTTCCATAGGGAGTGAATACCTCCTGTTCTCCGTCTTTCCACAGTGTGGTGGGTGTTCCAGCCCGGTGGTGCTGGGGTCCATCTGGAAATGCTCAGAGCGTCCCGTCTCATAGCTGCTGCCATCACCTCTCACAGTATTTCAATGTTTTATGGACACGGCCAGCTCTGGAGCTCTCTGTCTCCCTTTGGAGCTTCTTTGGAAACATCGGCCAGCATTTTATTTACAACCTCAGAGACAAGCCTGTTCCCTTCTGTGGGAGGTGTGTGCATCGTGAATATTCTGTGATTCAGGCATACTGTATCGGCTTACAGATTTCAAGAACAGTAGGAATGCATAGTCTATGTAGTTGCTGTGTCCATGGATCTGTGTGCACAGATTACTTGTGTCAGAGGGCCGCCTGTGGTCACTGTGTGAGTTTACTAAAGTTTTCATTTCATGTTAGAGCTTTTTCATGAGCCAAACATTACCACGTTTGTTAACTTTGCTTTAAGTCTTCATCTAAATGTACGAAGTGGGCATTCCTAGCAGGGCTGTAGTCAGGTCCACCTTTGTTGAGTCCAAGACAAGTCCAAGACCAGAACATTCTGGACTGCCGATGGAAAATGTAAAACACAGGTATCATTAAAATCTGACATGTGCACATTCTTGAACTTAATACTTTCCCTGAAGAATCCATAGTACAAAGTGCTCTCTGACATTGTGTCTGTGGCCAAAATGAAAATGTTTGATGCCTGATGATTGAGGTATATGACACAGCCAGGCATATACCGTGGCATATACCGTGGACCAATACCAATACTTCAATGAATATTGAAGAAATCAATACCTGTTTGCTGAACAAGCACACTTATCAATGGTTTTGTTTTAAAAGAGGAAGTTACTTACATATAGTGCTGGACTTGGTTGAGACCAACAAGAATATTTGGCGTGTCCAATGACTGAGTCTGAGTCTGAGTCCAAGACAAGTCAGAGACAATAGAAAAACATCAAGTAGAGACAGCCTCCTACTTGACGGCGACTGGACAATGGACATCCGGACAAAGAGTCAAGGAGGAGAACCAACATACAACATTTCTGTAGGCAAACCCAAAGCATTGGTTTTGTTTTTTGTTGACAGCTCAACAAGAAAGCATTTATGATGGCTGAATACCTGAGGAAGTCCGGATACTAAAGAGGCCTGTACCCAGCCACCTAGCAGCTCACCCTTGCGACCCTGTTGCTTTTCACACTACTTCCAGTCCTAGTTGGTAGTAACCTTGTTCTTTTTTTTCTTATCCGGAGTACTACAGCCCTGGGGTCTCATTTATAAAACTGTGCGTAGGATCCTTAATAAAAGTGTACGTACGCTTAAAAGCCAAAAATAATTCAGATTTATACGTACGCACATCTGTAAGCAATGTTCCTTTTAATAATCACAGATTACCCACATGTGTGTATGTGAATTAGCCTATCCCGCCAATTTTTAACCATAAAAAGTCAATGCAAAAGCACCTCATGAATGCTGATCAGTATGTTAATGACCCTGGCAGTTGTTTTTTAGTTACGCCGAATCATGACGACTGGCGGAGAAAAAGCAAAAAACTTCTCAGACGCTCGGGAATTGCTGCAAATTGAATTATAATTTCAGCCTGTTCTCACACAGTGTAGGGAAACCAGATCTATAGACTACCTATGTTAATAATACTGTCCAAAATGGCAGCCATTACGGCACTCAGGGACAGCTTCGATATACCTGACCTATATGATAAGATTTAACAGAACTACATCCTTACAAGCCCTAGTGATAAAGTTGAAGATTATATATAATATTTATGAAAATCACTTACCTGTCTGACATTTCCCTCTGGAAACAGCCAGTTGCCCCCAGAGTGGCGAGGACCTGTATTTGGACCGGGATGGCACAGTTCTGGCGCATTGCCCTCTCTACTGGACCCAATTCAATACATAGATCCAAGAGCTCAGCTTTAGGGAATTTAAATCGACATCATCATGGTCCCTGAAGCATCTTTTTCTCCTGATTCTTCCATCAGTGTAGTCCTCCTGCAGGGCCAGCAGTGCCATCATGCAGCATTACGCACGGGGGTCACCACAGAATTTATATGTTTACAACAATTTGTGATTGTTAACACCTTACCAAAATCACAGCATCAACTTGTTGTATCCCCCCCCACTTTTTTTTGCTTTTTAAATTAGATTTCATTCTCAATCATAGCAGTCTTACAGTCTTGCATTCGATTATCCACTCATGTGCACCTAGATAGAAGGAAAATTCTTGGGTGAAAAAAATTAAATTTGAACAAGCTTGAATGAATGACAGTACAGTTGAACGTGTGAGAGAAGGCCTTATATATCAGAATCAGAAAAGGATTTTTTGACATCTAACACTTTGGTGCAAAAATAAACATAAATTGAACATTAATATGAAATTGCCAATAAATACAGAAACAGATATATACATAATATCTGTCATGATTGAAGACTGGAGAGGAGGCTTTTAAAGTGCGCAATTTGTGTATTTATTAACAAAACAACACCAAAACAAACCCAAACCAAAATGCAAGAAAAAATAATTCACTTTAGGGCAAAATACAAAAAAAACCTGCGGCCTCTCTGCAAGCTGCCCATCCCTTCTCTCTCGCTCCCCTTCTCCTCAAACCCTTTTAACCCAACCTCACCCAATTGGCACTTACAACCTGTACCGATGGTTAGAGGGTGAGCCAAACTGAAGAAAAACAAGACACTTGAATGTAGAAAATACCATACCATGTAGATAAATGTGATTGCTGACATTCCTAGTTTTATATATATATATATATATATATATATATATATATATACATGTGATTATACAACCACAAGCACCAACATAATATCCAAATGTCAGTTGCTGCAAAAACAGTATTACCTATTGCTCTAGACTTTAGGATGGCCTAGCCCCTCCCTACAGAAAGGACTAATGAGGCCAACCCGCATGCACTCTCCTCAGTTAAGGTAGTGAGCAGTCTTAATTTTGGGTCTAGTGAAAAGGGAGAAAGGAAGCCTTTTCACAATAGCTATATTTAAGACAACACAAAGTCAAACACTATCGAATATCAACTAAAAGAAATCTTTACTGTAAAATCATATAATATTCCCTCACTTACCTAAGAAATGTATAAAACTGTTTAGAATACATCTGTCTAAGTTTCCTAATCTACCAATGACCTGATGGGTCCCTGATGGTTGGATAGTACTGTTTGTGTGTGTGCGTGTGTGTGTGTGTGTGTGGGTGTTAATACAGTATGTACATTCAAATCGACCTGTGTGCATACATTCATGTGGTACATTGTGTAGAATATAGGGTATGAAAGTACGTTGTGTGTGTGTCTGTTTGTTTGTTTGCATGTAACACAGTATGTGTGGTTATATGCATGTGTCTCTCAGTCAGCGACACTTTATCGTATGTGTGTGTGTGTGTGTGTGTGTGTGTGTGTGACATGCTAGCAGCCTCACTTGGCCAGCTGACAGGCCACTGTCTGATTATAAAGGCACTTTACTTGTATTAATATTAATGCCACTCCATTTTATTCAGGATGTCTGCCTGCCACTCCGATGAGACTGCACTTTGCCGCTTTAAATGGTGTGTGTGTTTGACAGGAGGTGTGTGTTTGAGTGTGCACATGCATACTGATTCATGTGTGTTTGCCTTTGTCTCTCTGGCACAAATGCAGTTGTCAAAAAGAAAGAATCCTTCTAGTCCATTAGCACCAGGGCAGTTTTAAACTTGACCCCCTCCCCCCTCCTTTTAATACAATTATCTGTATCTCTCCCCTGCATGTTTTCCTCAGCAGTTTGTGTTTTGAACTTAAATAGATAAAAAAATATATTTTTGTGACAAAGGGTTTTGTCCCCATGTAAAGCCATGCAAAGTGTGTTGGGAATTATTTAGTTCAGACTGGAAGAAAGGAGTTTTATAAACACCCATTTAGGGTTACACAAGTCTCACATTGCCAGACCTATCTCCACAGAGCTGTGGCATAAGGTCTGGATACACCACACATACATTCTGGGATAGGAGAAAAAAAAAACACTCCGGGTTGTTTGCATCTCTTTAAACCGATCACAGTCGTCTTAGGCGCCGCTAAGTTCTGGACGCAGCGACGATGGCTCTGCAAAATAGTCTCGGGAAGGAACTTGTTTTGGTGGAACATTTGCACCCCCAAAATATAACGCCACATACGATATTAAATGAAGTTAACTGTTCACATAATACAGTAACCTGAGCTATTTAAATTAGCTGGATAAATGGTTATAGCTGTTGAACTTAGTCCACAGCAATCTCACCAATCAGTCCCAAAACGTCCCAGTTTGAGAGTAAATTCCGTAAACATAGTCTTTGTAAAATCTTTACAATCATTCCCTGAAAGAACCAAGCAGGCCTGACTTGTTGCACGATCCAAGTTTTTCTTCAAAACTTGCCATTTTCAGAGTGTAGCTTGCTAGCTCGAAGTTTGATGTGGTTTCACTAAACGAACGGAGTTTGAGAACGGCAACACACAGAGAAAGGAAGGCGCCGGACGTCAGGCAATTATCCTGGAAATGTACTTCCGTTGATCCAGTCTAGGGTTCAATTGGAGGGGCGTTTGGGTCGACTTAGTGTGGATGAAAGGGCAGAACAGAACAGAGAGGAAAAGAGGTGTTTTTAAATTTAACTTGGACATTAGTGTGTACATGGTATACATTTAGGCTGTAGGAGATTTTAATGGTGGAATACTTTCAATGTGTTATGTCATGTCTTTTAAGGACAGACAAAGAGTTTATCAGACAAAGAGCTAATGGTGGCTTCTTAAACTGAAAACCCCCCCCCCACACACACACACACACACACACACACAAACCAATGTGTATCTATCTTGTTTTTGTCTTGTTGTCGGTTGTGGTGTAGGTTGTCCCCTCCTCTGTCTGCCATCTGGGAAGTCTCTCTCTCCATCCATTATGGCCATCCTGGGACAGAAACCCTTCAACACCAGCATGTCCCGTAATCCCCTACACACATACACATGTAGCACATACACACACACACCCATACACACCAGCAAACACACACATGTACACACTTGAATCCAAGCAAACACAAACTAGTTACAGCACGCTGAACTCAAACATGCACAGACCAGCAAGTCATACACACTCACACAAAAAAACATACAGCCAGGCACACAATTAAACACAGCACCAAAGACAAACACACATGTACACACGTGTTTACTGTGCATCCGTTGCATTAACCTCCTGAGAACCAAGGAAAAAATTGTTTTTCCTAATCATATTTTTTTTGTGATTCCATACCTGTTTAAGGTTAAAAAAAACATCTTACAATTTTAATTTTTTAATTTTTATTTATTTAAAGAATGTCAACTGTAGTGGACAACAGGATCATTTTTAAGGTAACGGTAAAGCCGTTTTTACATGTGTACTCCGGACAATGTCCGAGGAATCAGGTCCAGACATAGTTTCCCTTTCACACATGTAGCACACAACAGGAGATTGTCCGTGTCAGATGTGCGCTGACCTACTGGAAATACTCTGCTTGGTTCATACATTCGCAATTTGGTCATAAATAATCAAGTCTTCAATCGTCTGTATTGAGCGAGGAAGAGCTGGAGCCCTGAGGCATTACCAACCGATTAGTTATATTCCCGGGATAGCTCCGGTGTTGCCGTAAATTCAACCGGATGTCCTTCTTTTCGGCCAGATGTCCGTCACCTTCTGCTTTCTTTGTGTTGGAATTTTAAACTCCAGGACTATGGTTAGATCCTCAGATCTCTGCGGGGGTAATCTAGACTATCTATCCAATCTGAGTTTTCTGTTGCACGATTAAAACAAGTTTTGAACGAGCACATTCCACCAAAACAAGTTTCCTTCCTGAGGCTATTTTGCAGAGGCACCGTTCCGGCACTTTGCACCACCCAAGACGATTGTGATTGGTTTAAAGAAATGCCATAACCAGAGCACGTTTTTCTCCCATCCCAGAATGCTGTGTGGAGTAGCCAGACCGTCCTCCGTAGCGCCATGGAGGAAGGTCTGGCAATGCGAGACTACCAACCGATTGACGCACAATTTATCCACGCAGACTAGGACCTGCGTCACCTATTTTTGTTCCTCTTTTTGCATCAGTGGCTACACAGTTTTTACAGTGACCAGTACTTATACACATCTGCAACTGATAAATGAAATGACATATCCTGGGAATAGAATACTGTAATAACTGAGACAATAAAGCTTTTTTCTCCAAATTAAAGATGAATACTTCGGGCACCCAGTGGTAGTAGGCTGTTGCAGCAGCTCTCTCGCTACCATTTCTTGTTTCTGGACTTTTTGTCTACTCTTATGAATTACAAGTACTTTATGTTATGTCTGTTGAAAACCTAACCCTAAGGGATTATAGATTCTGTGTAATTGGTGGAGTACAAGTGACCTGGAGACTATAACCGCCTGCCTACATCCACGGCATACCGGCGTGGAGCTGGAGTTCCTTCGGCACACGTACCATGTGAGATATGGAGATACTGTCACCGTGGCAGGAAAGTTGGTCAGAGAAAGGATCGAGAGCGACAGGGAATTTAAACCCTCTCCTCCATCAATTATCATGTGGGACGTGAGGTCACTCGCCAACAAGGTGGATGGACTAACTGCCTTGGTGACCAGCCAGTGCGCTTGCAGAGAGTGCAGTTTGCTCTGCATCTCAGAGACATGGCTGAATGGAAACATACCAGACCGTATGGGCAGACAGGGGAACACAGAGCGCTTAGAAGAGAGGAGGAGGTATTGCTGTCTTTGTTAACTCTAAGTGCTGTAACCCCGGACATAGTCTTGCATTGTCAGCTGTTGAGTATGGTATAGCTCATCCACACTTACATTCCTGAACAGTTTCCATTTCTCTAAACCAATCACAATCGTCTTGGGTGGCGCTAAGCTCCGCAAATAGCCTCGGGAAGGAACTTGTTTTGTTTAAACATTTTCACTCCACAAAAGAAAATGACACATGCAATATTAAATGAAGTTAACTGTGCACAATTCAATTTTTCTTAAACGCTATTTCCAGTGTGTAGCTAGCACGCTCAGGGTGTGTTGTTGTTTCCCCAAAGCAAACAGAGTTTGAGAACGGCAACGCACAGAAAGCAGAAGCGGAGGGCAGTTACCCTGGATATGTACTTCCGTTGATCCAGACTATACTGGACATGTAACTGCTGACTTTAGGAATAACTTTTTTCACCCAATGTGATATAAGTTGATATAAGGAACCTTGGGAAACGTAGGAAATCAGCAACTAAAAAAGAAGTAGACAAGGCAGTTCAAGGTAGAATGAATGTACCAGAAAAGTAAATGAATACATCTTAAATGATCATAAAAATATTCACTTTTGTGGAGCACAGATCATGAACAGTGTACATGACACATGACATGTGTCAATGTAATGATAACTGAAGTGCTAACCCCATACAAACCTGTTGCATATCCTGGCTTTGAAGGACTTCCCCCATCATCTGTCGGTCCTTTTGAAAACAACCATCTACTAATGACCACCTCTCCATTCTGTTCCTTTCCTATCAGAAGCTAGAGACGGAGAGAAAGAGAAAGCGAGGCGAGGACGATGGCGACGGCAGGCTGCAGCTCAGTGCAAAGCTCTGGGTTATCAAACTCATTAATCTACATGCCATAGTCCCCGGATGAATAATTGTGCGTTGAATTTATCTGCCAGTGTGATAGCTACAGCTCAGCTCTCGGTGTGCCACAACCGACACCGCATTGTGTCTTGGCCTTGTAATTATTACACGCTTTGTCTTTGCTTGGGGTGGAGGCGGGTGGAAGGTTGGTAGTTGGGGCGGAAAAAAGAAACACACTCTCCCACCTCTTCTTTTGCAGCTTTTCATGAGGAATCATCTCACTACCCCTTGGTGTGATGATTCCTCTTAATTTATCCCCCTCCTTTTCTGCCATCAAACATATTGTCGCACACAAGAAACACGACAGGAAACAAAACCGGGGCCCAAGGTAAAGCTTGACAAAACAGGCATTTTACATTTCTTTTTGTGCATGTGTAAAGCTATTTAATGTGCTGAGGAGGGATTTACACTCTACATTTACACAAAAAATAATAGGGCTGTCAAAATAAATGCGATAATAGCACATAGTGAATCTCCGGCCTGATCTACGAGGAGACCCGTAGTGTGCTGTAGGTTTTCCTGGAGAACACCAAACACGCCAAGAGGAAGACGGTGACCGCCATGGATGTGATGTATGCTCTGAAGAGGCAAGGCCGCACCCTGTATGGCTAATCCTAACCTGGGGCCTAGAAACAGTGCATAGAAAATGTACGCGCTTAACTACAAAAATAATCTGTTTTTATCAAATGTGTGCAAGCCAATCGTACGCACATCAGTAATTAATCAATCTTGATACATCCCACCTGTTCTTAACCACCATGACCGTTCACACGCAGGCCATTTACATTCAGAAACACATTCCAATTAACCATATATGGTAACAACACATCCTTTTATCAACCACGTGAATGTGTTTTTTCCCTCACCGCAGTAATGGCAAAGAAAGCAAAGAAGAGGAACTTCACAAACACTGAAAGTGAGGTACTGGTAGATGAGTTTGAATCCAACCAACAAATATTGTTTGGTTCACTCAGTGCAGGAGGAATTACAAACAAAAGAAAAAATGTTGCATGGGAGAAGGTCCCTTGTATGGTGTTTTAAGCCCTCACCGTCGACTTCAAGGCAGCGCTGCGACCGTCGACTTCAAGGCACCTAAACCTAACCCTAACCCTTGCCTAACCCTAGTGCTTTCCATGCAACGCTGCCTGGAAGACGACGTTGGGTGCTTAAAACACCCAACACCGAGAAGGTCACGAATATTACGACCAACATTGTTTGCCAAGTCTTCAAATAACGCAAGATAAACCATTGCACTATATTTCAAACACATTAACAATAACACTAATACTTTAACAATCCCCATGGTACAATTCATTTTTACAGTCTATCCCATCCATGTAAATAACAAGTAAACACATAACTTCAATCAAAACATCAACATGACAGTGACAAGTGCACAGGTAAATGGGTTGTGTTTAGTAGCGTGGTAGCTGAAGGAATAAAATTATTTGCGTGATGATTTGTTAGAGGGCTTTTGAATGGCACGTTCATTTTTAAAGCCATTCCAGATGGTTCTCTTAATATTAGCTGATTGAACTTAGCGGAGCATTTAGCAGCAAAAGAGCCGTATATTTTTATGAGGTGCTGGTGGAGACCAAAAACAGAGCTACAAGTAGAGTGAATATTAGACTTAGACTAGAATAAGACTTAGCTGGTGGCCACTAACACAACTCCAAACGAATACTGATGTTGCTCTGTGTGCACTGGATGTGTCTATTGGCAACTGTTTATCATATCAACTTAAAAGGTGTTCATATGTTCACAGCTTGTTTCCGCTGAGTTGCCTCATACAAACACATGGTTTGTTTGCATCATGTTCAGTCCTATTCACAAGGTATTAGTGTCTTGGGGGGGACCTTGTGTGATTTAGAAATTATCCCCCCACATCTGAGTTTCGTGTGGTACATTCGCACAGGATAAGCAAAGCCTGATATACGCCCCCACCAGATCACGGTAATGTCCATTCACACGGGAAATATGCAATGGTTTTTTGGTTCATTTTTGGTGGAACTTTGACTTTACAAATTACAGACATGGCCAATTCGCACAGGATTAAGATTACAGACAACCTCCATAATTATTACAAATGACTAGAGGTCACCAGGTAATACTAATCCCGTGCGAACAGGGCTTAAGTGATGTACGCACACACGCTTGCGAAATAACAGTGTACAGACATAGCTTCACAGTATCACTTCAGATACGCACACACCCACACACACACAGCAACATGTGTTAATATTTCAAAGCAGCTTGTTGGTTCTTTTGTCTTTTTGATCTGGGGTGTAGTTTTCTGGATGAAATAAGAGCAGAGAACATGAAAGAACAAATAACAGGCTTGTTGGCAACAGCGGGTGAACCCAGCAAACAGGTAAACAGACTGTGTATTTTCCACTCTTAATGCTATTTATCTTCAAACAACTCTTTGTGTGTGTGTGTGTGTGTGTGTGTGTGTGTGTGTGTGTGTGTGTGTGTGTGTGTGTGTGTGCAAAACTGCATTCCTCTGGCTGTCACACATAAGGCTTTTGGAATGACTGTGTGTCATCCAAAGCCTAATAAGCATTGTGATAACTTGTTGTTTTCTAGGCAACTGACGGAAAAAAAACACCTCGAACTCTCATTTCCTATTAAATTTGTGACAATAATTATTGGCCAGATTTGTACAATGCATTGGTATGTTCCTGAGCCTGCTGAATTAAAAAGAATTTCACCACCAACACAAGCTGCAGATCCATCTGTCAATGTAATTTTAAGCTTTGTTTACTATATGTAAGGGTATCGGGTTAATGTTGGATATGTTTCATCATGCTCAAAACAAATAAATGCATTTATGCACTATGCAAGTATACAAATGTAGCAGCTAATGGTATTACTTTGTAGTTTAATGGGAGATACTCAACAGACGTCCCAACTGATGCATTGGGAGACTTTCATCAGGCAACTTTTGCGAAGATAATGTCATTCGTTGACATTCATTTTAAGATTATGCTTACCGAGAAAGACATGACATAACTTAAAGTGCCCATATTATGATATTATTTTTCTGGGATTTGGGCTGTTATTTTGTGTCTCTGGTGCTTCCACACACATACAAACTTAGAAAAAACCCATCCATGGTGTTCTGAGTGAGATACGGTTTCTGAATGTGTCCTGCCTTCAGTCTCCTGGTGAGCTGGTCAAAATCTGCACGGCTTTCTACGTCACTAGCCGAAACGATTGGGGGGCCTAGGGGGCTAACCGTTAGCATACTACCTAGCTACTGCGCATGTGCGACTGAAAACAAAGATCTTACAAAAGTTGAGAAGTCTCACTCTGTAGCTAAAACAGAGACCTGAACACTGACATGTCAACACTGTTTTTTTTTTTATTAAACCATGTAAACCTATTCTGATACAATCTTAAATTACAATTATGGGGCACCAGGATAGCTCAGTTGGTAGAGCAGGCGCCCATATATAGAGGTTTACTCCTCGACGTGGTGGTCGTGGGTTCGACTCCGACTTGCAGCCCTTTGCTGCATGTCATTCCTCCCTCTCTCTCCCCTTTCATGTCTTCAGCTGTCCTGTCACATAAAAGCCTAAAATGCCCCAAAAAAATTACAATTATGAACCTGAAAATGAGCATAATGTGGTCACTTTAATGTTGTTGTTTTTATTATAAGTGACTCCTTGTGCACATGTGAATGACTGTTCTCTCTCAGGGGCAAAGGTAGAAATGTGACGTTCCCGCAAAACCTTTTATGCTTCCTTCAAACATATAGATTGGCAAGTAGTCTCTCCCTTGACCTATCGCCTTCGCCATGTAGGAAGGTCCGACCGTCTATATTTATTTACCGAGTTACTGGATTATTTTCCTACTTTATTATCTTTATTATTATTTAGAATTTTATTAGTCATTTAGTAACTTTGCAGAACAAAATGAATGGCAAACCCAGCTTTAGTTCTAAGAAAAGAACTGTGGGGGGTGGGGTTAGGGTTAGGGTTGCATCATTGTATGGTTAAGAGGCTCTTTCAGAGTGCATGTGTGTGTGCGTGTGTGTGTGTGTGTGTGTGTGTGTACAGCAGCCTGAAGCCAGCTTGTCCTTGAGACAACCTCAGATTGCAGATCTGACCAAAGACAGCATTGTGTGTTTAATTTGTTTTTACCTGCTGGAAGGTCATCAAGCCTGGATCAAGTTCAGTGGAAGATTTGGGTGTGTGGGGGTCGGGATGACCATTTCCTCTGATTTAAAAAAAACTTAACACATTCTCTTCCAACAGCACATTTATCATTTTCAAATGGCTAATATCTTTGGATGAAACCGAAAAACCCTTGCTGTTCCAGCGGGGAGGATGGAGGGAGCGAGGGAAGACACGGGTCAACCTTCAGACGCCCCAGGCGTTGTCCAGAGAGAGAGGGAGGTGATGTATTTTAAAAAGCTCTCCTGACCTGTAGGCACCCAGTCAAATGTTTGCTTGAATGGACAAGCCATGGTTTTAGAATGTGCTTTGTTTAGCAGATTTTCAAATGCACTATTACATTTCAAAGGACACACATGTTCATCACACTCACTTTTCTCTCTCTCATACACACACACACACACATGCACAGGTCCACACAAACACACACGTATTGAAGCTGCATAGGGCATCGGTGTCAGCCTGAAGGTTTCTGGCAAGGTCCTCTGGGTAATTCCCATTCACCTTGTCCAGGGTCTGTATGAACAGAGAAGTGTGTGTGTATTATGTGTGTTTGTGTGTGCATGTTTGGACACTTCTTTTGCTGTATCTGCGTGTGATCTGACTCATTTTTATGAGACAGAAATACGGAAAACAAAAGAAGTTTTGGAGGTCACAAACAAATCACAATCTATTCCTTGTACTGTGTGTGTGTGTTTGTGTGTGTGACTGCATCTGTGTTTGTTTGTGCCTGTGTGTGTGCATGTGTGTGTGTGTGTGTGTGTGTGTGTACACTCCAATATAGTAGCAAATTGAGGAGAGTTTGCTGTTGTGACTACAGGTATTTGTGGAGACTGTCTATATGCAAATGATAAAAGGATGTGAACATAATGACCCAGCATTGAGAAAGACCAAGGCTCTTGGGCTTTTTTGAATGAGGTAGCAGCAGTAACAAAACCTCATGCAGCTGCAGAATGCTGGTAAAGAAATATGAGGAGAAGTTTTGTGCTTATTTGTGTGAGGACACACACTGTACGTAAGGGCGAGACAAAGAGAAACACACGATAATATATAAGAACTGAAAACGGAATGGTTTTAAAACTGATTTAAACCCTCGAGGCAGCTATTAGTTGCAGTTTGTTTTATTGAGGCCTATAAAAATACATATATATATATATATATATATATATATATGTAGGCCTTTATCATAGAGCAGCTGGAAAGTGGGGGGAGAGAGAGAGAGAGAGAGTACATGTACATATGTACATGTCCCAAATATGAAGACTTAAGAACCAAATATTTCCAAAAATTGGAAAAATTGATTCAGTAAACGTGAACTTTCATCTTAATCTGACTGCCTTTGGAAACTCTTACAGCTATAACACGGATGCAAAAAAATGTACCCACAGTTTACAATTACGGATCTTTTTATTTTATACAAGTTTTAAGTCTTATATTGATGTATCATTATATATTAGATTAGATATTGTACTGATGTGATCTGTAATGGTTGCCTGGAAGTTAGAAAATCCATATATAAACGTATGTCAGCCTTTGCCTAGCCTTTGTGTTGTCCTCCCGGCTAAAAAAATAATGTGACATTTTTTCAATTTTCTTTCCAGGCTTCTGGCACTTGCTTGAATTTTTTTTTCAGACATTTTTGTTGCATTTTTTTTTCTTTTTTCCCCCCTGATGTTTTCGTAGCTTTTTTGCCACTTTGTCACTTTAAAAAAAAAATGTTTTTGACGCCTTTTTTTATATTTGTGTTTGACTGATTGTACATTTTGTTTGACATTTTTGTCTTTTTTCCAATTACTTTTTTTTTCTCCCACTAACACCAAATTATAAACACTCGTTTTACACATACTAAACCTCATTTATATGAAATCATACCTCATTTCTTTGTTTAAAAAGCAGAAATGTGCTAAAATGTTGATTAAAACACCCAGAATTCAATAAAAGAAGGGCACTGATCTTTCATTTTAGTGTGAAGAGCGTTGTATGGAACCATCTGCGTTATTATTGGGCAATTTGGTTGAAAGATACGTATATTTCTGAAATAAAAACTTTGAAAATGGGTCAAATTTGACCCGAGGACATCACAAGGGCTAGAAAAATAATTGGCAGCAGTGTAGTATATGTAACTAGAAGGCACTTGGAGAAATGAAACTGACTTCATTTGACAATCAATGACTATTATGACTTCTTTGTAAAAGCTAATATTTGAAATATATATATATATGATTCAGTGGCCACAGGTCGAATTGCTACTGAAAGTTTGAGTTGAGGAGTACGCAATGGACATATATTACTTTTAAATACTTCAATATATGGTGTTTCTGGTATTTTGTCCACTTCTTGCTCAGCATGCCTACTGCTTTCCGTAAATGGGATTTTATGATTGCAATTGTGCTTCTGTCTGCATGTGTTTGTGCCCATATCACTGTCACTTCTGTCTCATTTGTCCTGTGTTGCGTATTCCACATTCCCACAGTGTGTGTGTGCATGTCTGTGTGCCTCCTTGCATCAGCGTGGACCACTGGAAACAGGCTCATCATTGCTGGGTAAGAGGACATGGTAGTGGTGAGAGCAGACAGAAGGTGGGGCAACGGTACGGGGTACAGGGAATGTGGATCCAATCCTAAGTGTTAGTGATGGACTAGACAATGGAAGGTGATGTAGGATTTAAATCAACTCTTTTTTTCCCCCCTTGGAGAACTGGAGGCTGATGGGAGAGGAAATGGCTCTGTGATGCTATCCGCTGCAATCCTAAAGCTCTGTCTGTGTCTTCTTGTCTCTCTCAGGTTTTCTTTTTTATCTCCTGTCTAACGCTGTACTGTGGTGGGAGACTACAGACTAGGAACGTTTTAACCAGAAGCATTGACTATTGGATACTCTCAAAGAATCAATGAGTAATGCTCTTCCCTTAACAACTAGTTAAGGCTCTTTTTAAGTAAGTGAACTGAACCTCTCACTTCCCAGTACCCAACAGTGGAAGACTGCCATTTCTCAGTGGAAACGTGACAAAGTGTAAATGTGAAAGAGTGACGTGATGGCCAGGACCAAGCATCCCCTAACCTTTTTCTGGCTAAACAGTACAGTATGTCTGTATGCATGTAAACCTTTTAGTCCGTTTTTATTTTTGTCTTTAAACTGGGATCACAATGAATCTAATCTCAGTACAATTCTTCCCTTCATCTGTACCCCACTGCTCTCTCTCTTTCCTGTCTTTCTCTCTCTCTTCCTCTATCCCTTACCTAGCAGACATTTACACAGTAAAAAAAAAAGCTATCTCCAAATCTTTGCAGTATTCATCATCCAGCAGTTTTAAAGGTCCCATAACATGGTGCTCTTTGGATGCTTTTATATAGACCTCAGTGGTCCCCTAATACTGTATCTGAAGTCTCTTTTATATAGACCTTAGTGGTTTCCTAATACTGTATCTGAAGTCTCTTTTATATAGACCTCAGTGGTCCCCTAATACTGTATCTGAAGTCTCTTTTATATAGACCTTAGTGGTCCCCTAATACTGTATCTGAAGTCTCTTTTATATAGACCTTAGTGGTCCCCTAATACTGTATCTGAAGTCTCTTTTATATAAGCCTTAGTGGTCCCCTAATACTGTATCTGAAGTCTCTTTTATATAGACCTTAGTGGTCCCCTAATACTGTATCTGAAGTCTCTTTTATATAAACCTTAGTGGTCCCCTAATACTGTATCTGAAGTCTCTTTCCCGAAATTCAGCCTTGGTGCAGAATTACAGCCACTAGAGCCAGTCCCACAATGAGCTTTCCTTAGGATGTGCCATTTCTGTGTCTGTAGCTATTGAGGAGGAGAGAGGGGGGAGCAAGGTGGAGGGTGGGGGTGTGGCCTTGAACAACTACCACTTTGCTTGTTTGAAAGCCATGATGTCTCTTTCTCATGGGTGAGCCAAATTCTCTGGGTGGGCAAAGCAGAGAAAAGGGAGGTAACCTTTCCCCTTATGACCTCATAAGGAGAAGATTCCAGATCGGCCCATCTGAGCTTTCATTTTCTCAAAGGCAGAGCAGGATACCCAGGGCTTGGTTTACACCTATCGCCATTTCTAGCCACTAGGGGAACTCATATTAATGTTAAAAAAACTCATAAAGTGAAATTTTCACCTTTAAGTCAGTTATGAATGCTTACCAGTAGAGCGGAGGAGGTACTGTACTGTATAGTTCAACACAAGATGATGTCTTCATAGTACTCAACTTCAATTCTAAAGTTGAAAGCATAGTCTCAACCACATTGTGAGCCGATTGTGTGGAAATTATTTACCTTTTCAGCAGTAGATACTTTAAATGCATGCATGTTGCATGCAAGCACTGTTGTACTGTGCTTGTGTGTCTTTGACGCCATTTACAACTGGCGTTAACATGCAATCTGTATCTAAACACAGTATGTTGATAATAAATTCTGATTATATAAGTGTTCTTGTTGTTTCGATTCTGCAAGCATTGTGATCGGAACTCAACGTGCAAATTCTTGCTGTCATAGCTATTGATTATTTTGCAAGTGGCTGTAACTATACTTATAGTTAAATATTTGTAAGATCTTGCTATGACGAGCAGCGGGAGCATGTGTGTATATGAGTGTGAGAGAAAGATGGTTCCATGATATGTTTATAATTAAACAACGTGCTGCAGCAGCGAGTGCTGACCAGCAGGATTGCGGCGTGTGTGTGTGTGTGTGGCACGGGAGGAACAGAGAGAGGATGATAGCTGACCTAGCCACTTGCAATATCTCCATACCAGAGGGAGCTATGTAACATTAAATATGGTCAGATATGATTATTAAGGCGCCGGGCGGGTGTGGGGATACTCACAAGCCCCCGGCTGAGCGCCGCTACGTTGGAGTTTACCCCGGTGGACGAGAGGGTCGCCTCCCTACGCCTGCGGGTTGTGGGGGGGAAAACTCTGACTGTTGTTTGTGCATATGCACCAAACAAGAGTTTGGAGTATTCGGCCTTCTTGGAGACCTTGACTGGAGTCCTGCATGGGGCTCCAGTGGGGGACTCCATTGTTCTGCTGGGGGACTTCAACGCGCACGTGGGCAATGATGGAGAAACATGGAGAGGCGTGATTGGGAGGAACGGCCTCCCTGATCTAAACCAGAGTGGTTGTTTGTTGTTGGACTTCTGTGCTAGTCATGGATTGTCTATAACAAACACCATGTTCGAACATAGGGTTGCTCATAAGTGTACGTGGTACCAGAGCACCCTAGGCCAAAGGTCAATGATCGATTTTATAATCGTTTCATCTGATCTGAGGCCGTATGTTTTGGACACTCAGGTGAAGAGAGGGGCGGAGCTGTCAACTGATCACCATCTGGTGGTGAGTTGGGTCAGGGGGTGGGGGAAGACTCTGGACAGAACTGGTAAGCCCAAACGAGTAGTGCGGGTAAATTGGGAACGTCTGGAGGAGGCCCCTGTCCGACAGACTTTCAACTCACGCCTCCGGCGGAGCTTTTCGTGCATCCCTGTGGAGGCTGGGGGCATTGAACCCGAGTGGACAATGTTCAAAGTTTCCATTGCTGAAGCTGCGGGAAGGAGCTGTGGTCTTAGGGTCTTAGGTGCCTCAAGGGGCGGTAACCCACGAACACCGTGGTGGACACCGGTGGTCAGGGAAGCCGTCCGACTGAAGAAGTCTTTCCGGGATATGTTATCCCAGAGGACTCCGGAGGCGGTTGCAGGGTACCGAAAGGCCCGAAGGGCTGCAGCCTCTGCCGTGAAAGAGGCAAAGCAGCGGGTGTGGGAGAAGTTTGGAGAAGACATGGAGAAGGACTTTCGATCGGCACCAAGGTGCTTCTGGAAAACTGTTCGCCACCTCAGGAGGGGGAAGCGGGGAACCATCCAAGCTGTGTACAGTAAGGATGGGACACTGTTGACCTCAACTGAGGAGGTAATAGGACGGTGGAAGGAGCACTTTGAGGAACTCCTGAATCTGACTAATACGCCCTCTATGTTAGAGGCAGAGCTGGAGGATGATGGGGGATCATTGTCAATTTCCCAGGTGGAAGTCACTGATGTAGTCAAACAACTCCACAGTGGCAAAGCCCCTGGGATTGATGAGATCCGTCCAGAAATGCTCAAGGCTCTGGGTGTGGAGGGGCTGTGATACGCCTCTTCAACATTGCGTGGAAGTCTGGGACAGTGCCAAAGGAGTGGCAGACCAGGGTGGTAGTGTGCCAGAGGGTGTGTGCCAATTACAGGGGTATCACACTTCTCAGCCTCCCTGGTAAAGTCTACTCCAAGGTGCTGGAAAGGAGGGTTCGGCCAATAGTTGAACCTCGGGTTGAAGAGGAACAATGCGGATTCCGTCCTGGTCATGGAAAACGGACCAGCTCTTCACTCTCGCAAGGATCCTGGAGGGAGCCTGGGAGTATGCCCAACCGGTCTACATGTGTTTTGTGGATCTGGAAAAGGCGTATGACCGGGTCCCCCGGGAGATACTGTGGGAGGTGCTGCGGGAGTATGGGGTGAGGGGGTCTCTTCTCAGGGCCATCCAATCTCTGTACGACCAAAGTGAGAGCTGTGTCCGGGTTCTCCGCAGTAAGTCGGACTCGTTTCAGGTGAGGGTTGGCCTCCGCTAGGGCTGCGCTTTGTCACTAATCCTGTTTGTAACATTTATGGACAGGATATCGAGGCGTAGTCGGGGTGGGGAGGGGTTGCGGTTTGGTGGGCTGGGGGTCTCATCGCTGCTCTTTGCAGATGATGTGGTCCTGATGGCATCATCGGCCTGTGACCTTCAGCACTCACTGGATCGGTTCGCAGCCGAGAGTGAAGCAGTTAGGATGAGGATCAGCACCTCTAAATCTGAGGCCATGGTTCTCAGCAGGAAACCGATGGAGTGCCTACTCCAGGTAGGGAATAAGTCCTTACCCCAAGTGAAGGAGTTCAAGTACCTTGGGGTTTTGTTCGTGAGTGAGGGGACAATGGAGCGGGAGTTTGGTCAGAGAATCGGTGCAGCGGGTGCTGTATTACATTCAATCTATCGCACCGTTGTGACGAAAAAAGAGCTGAGCCAGAAGGCAAAGCTCTCGATCTACCGGTCAGTTTTCGTTCCTACCCTCACCTATGGTCATGAAGGCTGGGTCATGACCGAAAGAACGAGATCCAGGGTACAAGCGGCTGAAATGGGTTTCCTCAGGAGGGTGGCTGGCGTCTCCCTTAGAGATAGGGTGAGAAGCTCAGTCATCTGTGAGGAGCTCGGAGTAGAGCCGCTGCTCCTTCGCGTCGAAAGGAGCCAGTTGAGGTGGTTTGGGCATCTGGTAAGGATGCCCTCTGGGCGCCTCCCTAGGGAGGTGTTCCAGAGACGTCCAGCTGGGAGGAGGCCTCGGGGAAGACCCAGGACTAGGTGGAGGGATTATATCACCAATCTGGCCTGGGAACGCCTCGGGATCCCCCAGTCGGAGCTGGTTAATGTTGCTCAGGAAAGGGAAGTTTGGGGTCCCCTGCTGGAGCTGCTCCCCCCGCGACCCGATACCGGATAAGCGGACGAAGATGGATGGATGGATGATGATTATTAATGTTGGACATATTAATAACCAGGAACATGCAAGCAGTACAGATGAAGCTGCAGTCACATAGCCCTTCTTCCCCAAACAAACACACACACAATGAGTCACAAATGAAACACATAAATTATGCGCTGGCAGGTGAAAATCCTAGTCCACATTATGTTCAACATCAATGTTTTGTAAATCAATTTTGTTCAGATTATTTTTTCCTACAATATCTAAATATCCATTTGTGCAAAAACATCGTCATTTAAAATAGCAAGGCTTTATGTAAATTCCAAGTGACTGTGCCGGACTTTCTACATAATGTCAGCGGGGAGTGAGGCTGATGCTAACGTTGAGTCGCTCTTGAGCAAGGTACTCTAGCATGACACCAGGAGAAGACTGGTTTGCTCGGCAGCATCAGCGGTTTATGAATGTGTGGAAAAAGAACTAAATATCACTTGTTGGGATGAACTCTTTTTATTTGCAGTAGACAGAGATAAGTGTCTTCTGGTCTATGTAGGAGAATGCACACACACACACACACACACACACACACACACACACACACACACACACACACACACACACACGCACACAGTCAGATGGAGACAGCGTTGACACACTGCTGTATACACTGTAAGCACACAGATCTGAGTAACCCTTGCTGTTCCTTGATCTTCTCTCCCTCCAGGAACTTGTCTGGCTTTAGCCTCAGCCTGCCTGAGCTTCTCATGGAGAATCACACACATGGCTCTGAGCTTGCTCTCGTTCTTTGACACGCACACACTCAATGCAAACGCTTAAGCACCTTTTTGTGTGTGTGTGTGTGTGTGTGTGTGTGTGTGTGTGTGTGTGTGGCTGCTTTAGAGCCGTGAAGAGTTGGGTTGTGACAGTTGAGTCTCAGGAGAGGTTGTGCAGTCAGGGCTGAGCTGAGAACCAGGGCCTGGCTGTATTAGAGGGGGAATTACACGACAGCAGCCCCACGTGAGAGCCTTATCTCCTGGCTGCTGCCTCTCCCACAGCCCCTACCCCCTGGAGGCCTCGGGGGAGGATACATATCTGTCTGACTTTCCCACTGACTATGTCTGCCTGACTTACCTACTTCCTCACTTATCCATTGCCTGACTGTATGACTCCGACTTAATGACTTAAGGCCTCTGTAGACTGTACAGTTTTGGCAGATGAGTTTACAATCTTGAGATAAAGTGAAATCGCTCATCAATGTGAGGCTGTAAGGCAAGTTTCTGAGGATTTCGTGATGGTAAAATGATTTTATTTGCAGCTCAGCACCTTGGTAATTACGGCTGATCAACACGGTATTATGTGTCGCAATCAGATGCATACTTATTCCATTGTCTGACAACAGAAACAGAAAAATATGTAAATGAGAAAATTCAGCTGCATTAAGACACGGAGAGCAGGCCGGGACAGAATGGAGTTTAACGTACCGTCTCCCTTCCTCCCTGCCTCCCACCCTCGCGTTTCTCCTTATCTCCAACAAACGTGTGTTTTATATGTGTATATAATACAATAAATACATGCATTGACACAAAGTCAAAGTCAAGTTTCACTCTTCAGAGATGCAAGCTGCTCTGGCGCGTGAGTATAGCTGCTTCAGCAAGCGCCCCGAAACGACGTAGGTTTACGTTTGAGCGACAAAGCCCTCTTTCCTACCGACAGTCAATGCAAGTTACGTTTAACCAATGACAATGATCGTTGCGTAACCTTGTCCACTTGGTTATTGTGGTGGAATTTCCAGAATCACCATGTGGTGGTAAGATGAGACAAGGGAGAAAACGTAGATAACAATCAGTTCCTTCCTAGATCATAAGTAAGAATTTATGTGTGTCTCTAGAGATTGAGGGAGTCTAGGTTGTTTCGTGATAAGGGAATGTTGTGTCCCGGGATGGTCTCCTTTTAAGGTAGGCCTAAACAGGGTAAAACGGGCCTTACATACACCTTGGCCTAATTCCCAGAGAGATAGACTGAACTTGCAGACAATAAGATTTGGGCGAGCATCTGTGTTTGCGGTGCCTATGGTATATCAATATCTTTGCATATAACCCATACTTGACAGCTTCAGCAGGAGATATATGCCTCTTGGAAATACACGACACGCAGATGGATGGCACTGTGGTTAAACTGTACTCCTTCCTTCTTCCCCTCGATCGAGATTTCATCAAACGCTGTGTAAATGTGTAAGTCATCAAAGTCTCCCGAACTGTCTTCACATATCGTTTCTGTAACGTTTTTTTAGTGTAACCATGAAGAAGTACTTGTTTATATCCAAGGTATGGTCGTTCCCTCACCCTAACAAAGTTATTTTTTAGTGCCAAAATCTGACCAGATATCAGCTGGAAACCAAATCAAGTCAATCAATAATTGACTTGTCAAATGTTCATTCAAGAAAATGTAATGCAAGATGAGACAACATGTACCGACTGTCCATGACTCCATGGAAATCAGGTGCACAGATCAGCGCAGACTCCATGGATAACTTCTGGTTTTTAACTTGTAGTGTGGTTCAGACTTTACCCGCTGTCTAGTCTCGCATTCCTCCACAGCGCTATGGAGGAAGGTCTGGCTATGGGAGAAAAACATGCTCTGGTTTATTGGCATTTCTTTAAAGCGATCACAATCGTCATGGGCGGCGCTAAGCGCTAGATGCAGCAACGGTGGCTTTGCAAAATAGCCTCGGGAAGGAATTGGTTTTGGTGGAACGTGCAAGTAGGATAAATACATTTTGATTGTCAGTTCTAGCTCGGAGGATGTTTCCCTGAATCGACCGGAGTTTAGAATGCCAACATAAAGAAAATGGAAGGTGAGGGACATCCGGCACCGGAACAATCCCGTAAATGAAACGTCGTCTATATAGACTACCCACTGACTAACTTTCTGTCTGTCTGCCTGTCTGTTTCTGTCTGCTCCTACGTCCATCTCTCTGTCTGTCTGCCAGGAGGCTGTCATAGCAGCGTAAGACTGAGTAGTTTATAGCAGGGTTAACAACGACAATGCAGGTGTGGATGAAGTGGGAATGCACACATACTCACACACTCGCAGAACGCATGCTCCTATCACTCATTCATCCCACTAGAGTGCTTAGTGTTTCACCTTGTACTAGCTGCCAGATGGTGATGCTATGGGCAATCACACTGCTTTATGAGAGAGAGAGAGAGAGAGAGAGAGAGAGAGAGAGAGAGAGACCAAGAGACTGACTACTTCCATATAGAGAATTGTGTTCAACCAACCAGACAGACTAAGCTGTAGAATTATAAAGCATTCATTGTAGGAGCAAGCCAGGAAAACACAGTGATATTCTGAAAATCAAAGAATCAATAGAATTTGCCGTTTGCTAAAATGCCTAAAACTTTAAAATGAGCTATTAAAACATTCAGCAGTCTTGGAGCAACATTTGCATAAATTTGGAGTTTCTGTCCACCTTACAAGTGTAAGTTCAATATTCACCTTCCTTATAGATCTGAATGGTCTCTATCAACTCCCTGAAATACCTTTCCATTGAAAAATATATTTAATGTTATACAAAACATTTAATTTTGCCAATGCTAAGTACCTAAAAAATACACGAACTTCAAGCCCCTGGGAACTTGGCAAATACATCTTAAATATTTATATTACATTTTCTGACAAAAATATATCTGCAAGTTAGTGATTTTGGGTTCAAACCTTTTATGGTCAGTAGAAGCAAGTAGTTGTAATGACCTTTAAGCTGCAAGCAGCTTCACAAAGCAGAGCAAATTCACTTTAGCTGGTTTAATTCTGTTTAAAGGAGTGAGACCAATAACATAGTTGTTACATTAAAGTATTGTCATTTCTTTTGAGCATTTTGGAATCGATTTGTCAAATCCTAATTTGTAAGGAGATTTAGAGAACAGTAATTGTGTATTTTTTGAATACTGAAAAAATGTTCATCATGATTCATCCAGAAAATGGTATCACTAATTAACAGCAAATAGTTTTTAACTTGCTTTGTTAGCTATTGTTTGCTACATTTAATGATTGCAGAAGCCATAGAAAAACAGACTTGGGTTAATACTTGGCCCCAGAGCATGTTCTTCATGTGGTGAAATTCTGTCCAAATTCCCTTTGACCCGTGATTATTGCACCATCACCAGGCTGATTGGGATCATATTTTTTTGTGAAGCATTTGGACATCATTTGGCAAAGTCTTTAACTCTCACAGTGAATTGAGCACTGCATAAGACAACAAACCCTAAGCAAGTAAAAAAACAACATATTTAGTAATTATTCATAAAATATTAAGAAAAAGTCAGCTTCATCCGGACTGTGTGGGAGTCGGATTTGAATAAGAGGCCAAAAGACCCTACAGCTGTCATCGGACTTTGATTTCAATGGAGCTAAATCTTGATTAATGCACAGACCAACATGACATCACCATTTTTCCAGCTGTCCCCCCACTTCAAACTAGTGAGCACAAAGAAAAAAGAAATACAGAAATCTTTCATGTGAAGTAACAGAAAACGGTACCGTAGAATCACATCACTAAAGTGATGGGCTGATTGAGAAATAAGTTTTAAGGGCCTTTAAACACATTCAATCTTCTTTATTTTTGTCCTATAGATTCACTTTCTCTTCTCTTCCACATGTGTGCACACACATCCACAATCTCACCATTGCATTGCATTTCAACTTGTACTGGTCTCTGTGTGAGTGTATATAAGACTGTTTTAGTGTGTATTTGAGTATATTTTGGGGCAGGGTTTGTTGGTATTTCATGACAGGAGCGACAGATGAGTTTCCAAGTCCTGTGGGTCCTGTGCTTTCGTGGCTGGCATTGGCATACTTCCTCCTGCAACATGACAATGGAGCCTCCATGGATAAATCAGCATCTTGTCTGCCTGGAAACAAGAGCTCTGGAAAATGGCCTAGATTCCTACACACTGGACCCTGATTGGTCCAGATCAGGTCCACTTTTATATCTTGCAGGTGCAACATCTCTCTATTCATTTGAAAGGACGAAACTGTCTGACGTGCTGTGTCTATGCTTGTGTGCGTATGCAGTGTACAGTAAGCCCAGTCCAGACCAAAGATTCACGACGAGACGAGTTAAAACTTGCAACTCCTTGCAACGCTATTTTTATTTCTTGCCACTGTCGGTGCAAATGTTAGCAGGTTTAAAATGCTAGGGTAAAAAGGTCAACCTGTTTAACATTATACTTGCTTCTCATCAGCATATTAGTGATGTCACTGTGAGCGTGCTAGTGTTAAAGCACTACAGCCACACAGAGCTGCTGCATGGCTGTTTGTGTTGGTAGGAGACAGGGTTGTAACAGACAACAATGGCTTCTTTTAACAATGACCAAGCCCTTCCTGGTCTTACAGCCAAGTAACCCGCAGGGGGTTACAAATCAGTCACGAGTCATTTTTTAAATAATCATGCCTGTTGCTTTGGAGAACACTGAAAAGTGCCCTATTTGGTTGTTTAGAATGGAGGCCCTTTGTTGTTTTAACCCCATCCATCAAGCTGACATCTGAATCAGGAATAGAAACACCCAACGCATTCTCACTCCCAGCGCGTCAAAAAGCGACGCTTGGTCAGGTGACTTTGGCATTCGTTACTGATGCAAAAAGTCTCCTTTAGCGTCTAGTCCTTCGGCGTCATTTTTAGACACGCTTGGTCAGGACTCTCGGCTTTAGTTATTGACGCTCTGGGGCATGATGTTAACATGCTAACTGGCATGCGGCACAAGAACGGGACAGTTAGGTTTAGGAAAAGATTGTGGGTGAGGTCACTAAATGTACGTTTACGCGGGACAAGAACTAGACACAAACCCCGGTCTCCTGGGTAAAAGTCATGTGTTGTGTACCACCCCAACTAACCTCCTTACGCAGATTTTCGGTCTTTCGTACCACTCGCTACCGCTGTCACTTTTAATACTACGTCATTTCACAGCGCCGCGGTCGAGCTGCTGCTCTGCCCAGTGCGTTCTTTTTTCGAGTCGGTATCTGATGCTGAGAGACGCTGACCAGTATTTGACACATTGGGAGTCAGAAGTTCCTTTTCATTTGGGTTGATTGGGGCATTTGCTTAGTCAGTTGCTGATTTTGCTGATCATTTTAAAATAAATGAACAAGCTCCAGCCAGCTGTCTGGGTAAGAAAGCCCCAACGCATGCTTAGTGAAATACATTCCTTGACCCCCTACCAAGTCTGCATTCAAAGCACATAGGGGAACATTAAATGACCAATGACCAAAACACTCAAACTATATTGCCAATATTCAGAGGACAATCGTACAAAAAAATCCAGTCGCTACGGGTTTTGGGAGCCCTCAGTCATACCGATTTACCATACGTCTTTATTTCCTAGGCAGAGGATGGCGTTGAGCATTATTCAATAGGCATCTTCGATATCAACTGAGTCGTCTGGCGCTCAGGGTCAGGGATGATATGCGCCATCTCTGACATGATAAATGTGTTTTTCTCCCCCTGCTCACACTTTTTCAAAGAAAACCATAATAACAAAAGTTTTCATCTAAACTAAGAAAAAAACTTTTCCTGCTGTTTCCCTTCTTTACCACCCCCCCCACCAGCTCCTGTCTTCTTTCTCTTAAGACAGAGAGAGGGGAAGACGGGGTGATTTGGGGGGGTGTCTGATTGCTATGCATTGTTTAGTTTCTTTCATTAATGCTGGGTGCCAGTCGAGGGCTACAGATGAACAATAGCTGGGGCCCCAGGCGTGGATCAATAGCAGATTGCTGATAGTGCCCCGTCCATTCTCCCCACCAGATTACATGATAAATGGGTCGGTCCATACACAGTGACAGGCCCAGGGTTAGCAGGGCCCAGGTAAGGCCCTGCCTGTACTGGATACCACATCCTCCGTGTCTGTGTGTGTGTGTGTGTGTGTGTTTGTGTGACAGCGTGCATGTGTGGGTTGGAATACAAGTGTGTATTATCAATTATTGGGGGTTTATGTAACCCACACACAAAAGTGCTGTTTTTATATTTGTGTGGGAAACCACCATAGACTAATATACAGTCTATGGAAACCACTGAATGATTTTTTTGTACATGTAAGCACATGTTGGCTGTGTGTGAAAAGGTGTGTGAATTGATATAGATGATGCATTGATGATGAAGTTTTTACTATTGTGTCGTGCATGCAAATATGCCCAAGCTGCATTGGGTCACAAATCACCACAATTAATATAAACCAGAACCAGTATGTGACTCATAGACTTCAAGAAGTCAAAAAAAAAAAAATAGCAGACACGTAACTTGCATAATCACATTTTTCATGTTCGTAATTTCTACCTACAATAGAAATGGATATATAGAAAATACACTACATTGTCCATCATGCCTTCTCTTGTAAAATTAGAGACAAAACTAGCAACCATACATACATATATACATACATACATAAAACATAGAGACATCAAAACAACCATTCCATTTTTTGATCATCAGAGTTGATCATCATAGTTTAGGATTTTACATGTGCTGATTAGCATTAAACAGAGTACAGTTGAGGCTAAAGGGAATGACATAAATTCTGCAGGTATTTGGTCATAAACTGATCTGAGGATGGCACTAGATGAAAAAGTCAAAGGATAACCAAAGTGAGGGTGATGTGGATGTCCGTAAAAAATTTCACGGCATCTTATGTTCAGTGGCAGGCAGGCATTAGCAATCCAAACTAAACACTTAGAATATAAAAAGGAAGAAACTACAGCACACAGACTAAATACACAAGGCAACGATAATGGTAACGAGAGGCATGTGACATGAGGGCTGATGAACAGGTGAAACACATCAGGGCGGGGCAGCCAATCACAAAGGCGGAAAAACACACATGGCAGGAAGTCAAACAAGGCATGACACAGGAGAAACAGACACTACAAAATAAAGCAGGAAACTAAAAACAAAACCAGGATCATGACATAAATTAGCTGGGGCCATGTGTGATGTGAACACTATGTTATAGCAGGTGAAAACAAAAGCAGAGCTTTTCATTCTGTGAAATGGCATACATGGATAAAAAAATGCTTTTACCGGTGTTTCCATTGCACCACAAGGTAACGCTGTAGGTATAGCATATCGACCTCCTCAAAAAAATGAGATACATGCCTTTAGCATATGGTAAGGTGTGCGATTTATATATCTATAGCCAGCCCACGTCTCTCTCAGTCGCCAGCATAGTGGATGTGTGTGCAGGTGTAAATGTATAAATGCATGTTTACACACCTGAGAGTGTGTGTACAATATGTGTGTATTTGCTGTTTGTGTCTTTATGGTTGCTGGCAATATGATGCAAGTATGATTGTGTGTGTGTATTTATTTGTGAAAGTGGATGCGTGTGCCTGCATATGTGTGTGTGTGTGTGTGTGTGTGTGTGTGTGTGTGTGTGAGAGAGACACAGACGTGGCACTGAAACAATGACTTTCCTATAATGGACACAGAGAGGACTGGGGCAGATATAAGGCTCCAAATTGGCAATTTACTGTAGCTACAGTAGGACACAATGTCAGCCTAGCCTCAGTCTAATAGGGGTTAAAAACCTTAAGTGGAGCAAAGAGCAGCACCTTGCTTTTTGTTGAGCCACAACACAAGTTAAGGCAAAAATTGATCCTGTGTTCCGCAAACGGCGTTTCCAATTATTTCAGCGCTTCCTGGCAATAACACGTCACCATAACGCCAACCCTTTTTTTTGTCACATGTTCAAAACAAATGCTTGGGTATTTCCCCTTAAGTCATGCATCCGTCACGGCATTTGTGATTTGTATGATATTTTCCATAAAATTGATGGGAGTGAAACAAAGTGAAAGTTGCTATAATTCAAGGTCCTTTAGTAAAGCTGGGGAACACTGGTGGCTAGTTAATCTACTCATTGACACGTTGTCCTCTGGTGCGGCTGAAGGACGGTCTTTAGACTAATGACCACACATATGGCGCGTTGCCCATTTAAAAGAAAAAACAAACACCTCCTGGCCATGGAAATGTGTTAGTGTGTGGTGCAACCGTACGTGGAGACATGAAACTCATGCGTGCATACTGAAGCGCACACAGACACAAACACAACACGTCTGTCGCTTTCTCTTCTCCCAGACACTCAAAGGAAGCGATGGATGGATGGAAAGATGGATACTAGTAGTAATTCCTGACAGTTCAACGTAAATACATATCAGCTTAGATTGATGTAAAACAATAATGACAAAATGAAAAGTTGGCATCTTTTCCTTCACTACAAGCTAAATATCCCCTTTGGACACTGTGTGAAGATTCCCCCCCCCCCCCTCCCCTACCAACACCCAACTTACACTTCCTCATTTCTCTTTGTCCTATTGTTCTTCATTTTGTTGTCTGTCCTCTTTTTACAGGGACAAAGCAAGCAGACAGGCCAATACTTTAAAGGTGTGTGATTAGGTGTCTGCTGTACTCGTCCTCTGACGCTGTGGACGATGTAATTGATGGAGGGTGGGAGTTCAAGATGGATGGAGTGCTTGAGGGCTTTGGGATTTTGACAAAAATAAACTACTTTTTTAGGACAGTTGATATGACACGATGAGGGATTAAAGTGTGTGTTCATGTTCTTGTCCTCCAAAGCGAGGGCATTGCGGTGGTTTTCACTTTTGGCATTACTGTGTTTTGATATAACAACTCAGATTTAGGGCAAAGATTGCTTTTTGGGTAGTCTTTCATTGCCAGACACACAGCGCTGTGGAGTAAGGTATGGCTACACCACAGATGCATTGTGGGATAAAAGAAAAGAACGCTCTATGTTGTTTGCATTTCTGTAACCCTTCTGTTGTCCTCGGGTCAAATTTGACCCAAGTTTCTATATCAGAAATATGGGTTTCTTTCAACCAAATTACCCCAAAATAACATGAATGGTTCCATACAACGCTTTTCGCAGTTAAAATTAATGATCACGTTTATTCATTCATTATTTTTTTTTAACTCAAAATTTTGATATTATATAAATGAGGTTTATTGACCATGAATTTCAAAAATAAGTGTAAAAGTAATGGTTATAAGTTGGTATTAGTTGTGTGTATATATAATGTGGTATATATGTGGTAATGGGAAAAAAAGTGCCAAAATTGTTGAAAAATACAACAAAAATGAAAAAAAAAGGGTTCATTATTAATTTTGACAAGTTGCATAGTCGATGCTAAGACAACACAAGGGTTAAACCAATCACAGTCGTCTTGGGCGGCGCTAAGCTCTGGACGCAACGACGCCGGCTCTGCAAAATAGTCTCGGGAAGGAACAATTGCACCCCGCAAAAGAAAACGCAACATACAATATTAAATTAAGTTAACTGTTCACACAATACAGTAACGTGAGCTATTTAATTTGGCTGGATACATGTAACCTCATTTGATCTTACCAGTGTATCTCCGTGTGTACTTCGTCCACAGCAATTCCCACCAATCAGTCCCAAAACGTCCCAGTTAGAGAGGAAATGCCGTAAAAATATTCTTTGTAAATCTTTACAATCATTCCCCGAAAGATCCAAGCAGGCCTGCCTTGTTGCACGATCCAAATTCTCTTCAAAACTTGCCATTTTCAGCATGTAGCTCCACGGTTGTTGTATCTCGAAGCGAACAGAGTTTTTGAGAACGGCAATACAGAGAGACCGAAAGGTGAGAAACATTGTGTCGTGCAATTATCCTGGAAATGTACTTCCGTTGGTCCATACTACTTTTTGGATAATACAAATAATGTTATGATGCAAAGTCTTTACAAGTGCATCACAGTCTGAGGGAGTGTGTTGTAATGTCAGTCACTACACTAACATATGGAGTAATCATCTCAGGTGTGTTTAGCAGGAGTAAGTGTGTCCACTCCCTGCAGGGTGTGTGCTGCTGGGATCAGTCACACAACTGACAGTCCCTGTATGCAGCTGCTATACACCTTCAACACAATTACACAAACCCTCCCGTACAGCTGCTAAACCTGCACTCACTGCTGCTTTTTTTGTCTGTGTTCATGATGTTAGAGGGCAGAGACGTGCTGCATAAATCCATGTGTACAAATACTCACATAATATGCCCATTGCTCTCTTAAAAGTAAGAAGCCTATCCCCTGATATTTTACCGTATTATAATATTCGTAGTCTCGTATTGCCAGACCTTCCTCCACAGAGCTGCGGAGGACGGTCTTCCTAGTCCACACAGCATTCTGGGATGGGAGATAAACGTGCTCTAGTTTATTGGCATTTCTTTAAACCAATCACAATCGTTTTGGGCGGCGAGGTACTTGTTTTGGTGGAACATGTGTACGTTCAAAAGTTGTTTTAGTCGTGCAACAGAAAACTCAGATTGGACAGATAGTCTAGCCAGCTGTCTGGATTTACCCTGCAGAGATCTGAGGAGCAGTTAGCCATAGTCCTCACAAATCCACCGGAGGTTAGAACGCCAACTCACAGAAAGTGGAAGTTGACAGACATCCGGCCGAATTGAGGGACAATCCCAGGAAATGAAACGTTGTTGATATAGACTATAATATTCGTGATGTAAAGCTACCTTAAACTCAGAATCTATAGAAAATAAAAGAAATAAAATACTGCTTCTCCTTGGACATTTAGAACATGCTCAACAGGTCAAATGATTAGCTAGTCAGACTCGACAGTACATTAACTAGCTGACACAGCTTTAGTGTTGAGCAGTGCAACAAGAGGGTTTTACTCCATGGAATCACAGAGAAGATACCCTTTTGTTTTTTAAAGACTATTTTTTGGGGGCATTTTAGGCCTTTATTTATAGGACAGCTGGTTCTATAAATAAGTTCTTCTTGAGCACACACATGTACTGGGATGTTGTAGGTAAAACAAAAGAGTCGGTTCATGAGTCGGTTTTTGCTAGTGGTAGGTGAACAAATCCAACCAGGTAACTTAAAGAGCCGCTCCTCCCATCCCTATCACAGAAATAACACATTATGCAACGCAATAAGTACCATGTGTAAGATATTTCCGCATTGGAACAAAAGAGGCAACAGTGCTAAACAATGACTTTGCCAATATTTAATTTCCCAACAAATAATAATGAATAACCTTCCATTTGTTACTAAACAATGTAATTGTGAATGAATGAATGAAAGTTACAAAGAATTCAAACCTTTTAATTTCATTTCATTTTCATTTTATTATACAGGAAAGTTAAAAGTAACATTAAGTTAACAGTATAAACGGGCCTGACTCAGTTTAAAAACTGGTTTCCAGCAGGTTCCTGTTTTACAGAAACATAAAACATTTGACACAAACTTCCAGTATGTAGGGACAGAAACATTTGTACAGGACATCTGCATAGACTAGACAGGTAGAGACAGCTAAAACAACAATACAGTTTCGGCACATAGGGATAAAAACATTTAGTACAGGACATTAGCGTGGGCTAGACAGATACAGACAACTGGAAACAACAAAAAAAACAGGGCTTTAAACAATACATAAACAATCAGTGTGTACAAGTGTAATTGTTGAGAAGAAACAGTTTGTGTGCCTTTTTAGATATGTGATAGATGGTAGTGCTCTGATGTGATGGGGAATGTCATTCCAAATTTTGGTATATGTATAAAAAAAAGGATTTTTGACCATAGTTGTTTTTGTATGAGGGAACTGGAATTAATACTTGTGAGCAGGGGCGGAGCCAGACGATATAAATATTTGGGGCTTAGCCCAAACCTAGGGGGGTCTGGGGGCTTGCTCCCCCTGTGGAGATTTTTTTCCCAATTACGTCAGCTAAATGCACTATTTTTCAGTCTGTTTGAGATAATAGAATGCATAAGGATGCAAAGGAATAGGAGTGTTTCATTAATATTATTATTAGTGTTTTTGTTATTATTAATAATTGCTCAGATTTACACAACAAAAGATTTGACATGGCACTGACAATTGAACCAAATACAAAGTATTTATTCAATTTCCGCACGGTGACTTATGTTGTTGGGGGTATGGGGGTATTTGAGCATTAAACTCTTCATTTCCTGCATTCTGGTGAATTTGTATGCACCTATTTATACCTTTTTCTGAATATATTGATGCTGGAAATATTTATGTAAAAGGTAAACATAGATTATAATCCAAATATAAAACATAATGGAATATATGGAAGTAAGGCTCTCAGGCATTCTGTATTGCTTTCATCTATTTATTCTCCTGTAGATCAGCTTTTCTAATTCTATCTGAGTCAGCACACATGAAGCCTAGAGGCATCATTTACTCTTCCCTTTTCTTTTGCATCTTTTGTTGAGGAAGTAACCTCCTTAAATGTGCATATGATCATTATTCACGTCAATGATAAATTAATTCATTTGAATGAATTAATAAAGCCCTGGACTGTAATATTTCAGATTTGTTTGAGCAAGATTTCTGCTCATGTCCAAAACTTTGTGCACATTCAAAATATATCTGAGTTTTGGAGGAGTTGTGATATTTTGAAAAAAATAAAGTTATAATAGTCAATATATTTCACAAAATCGTCTACCTGCACCATAATCTGCTGTCCATTACGTGATTGCTCTGCTGATACGGTAGATCTCAGACCGTCTGACAGACACAGAGCCCAGTTTGGGTCTCTGGTCTCTGAATGAGCGAATATTTAGGGAAGTGTCTGTACGCTGCTCTTTGCTTTTTTTCATTGGTTGTTGCGTTAAATCTTATTAGCTATTGTGTAGCCCCTTTCTTTTTTTTGATTGGCTGAAAAGTGGCAGGCTCAATTCGTGACACTTGAGAGCCTGCAGTCACCATTGACTTAACTAAAGTGTTACAACAGTAGATTCACAAACCTGCACCACTTGTCCGCGGTTCGTCTGAGAGAGGAAATGAAACAAAGTTGAAGTTATTTTAAAAAACCTAAAAGATTCGGGGCTTTTGACAAAACATTCGGGGCTTAAGCCCAATTAGCCACCCCCCCGCTCCGCCAATGCTTGTGAGACTGATCTATTGAGGCGTACTGGTCTCATATTGTGTGTTGGAAGAAGTGCAGCAAGTGCTGGTAAGGTGGCATTTTCAATCTGAAAATAAAATGCAATAGCGTGGCTGTTTATGTAGTTCTGGTAAGTCAGAGCGTTTGAACGTGCGAGTGCAATGCAATGATGAGACCACTTTGGCAGATTACTTTGAATCTTGAGAACTCAATTGTATTGTCGTGCTATTGGTTCAGTAATTTCCTTGGTGGTAAGAAACCAAATAGGGAGACAGTAATAGTTTCAGAAACAGAAAAGGAAAGATATGATCTAATCTTATTATACACATAAAGTTTCTGATTCAGCTTTTTTGTTAAGTTAGAAATGTGCTCCCGGTATGTAAGGTGTGAGTCAAGTAGTACACCAAGATATTTGTAAGTTTTTGTGACGACAAGATCTTGGTTTGCAAAGGTAATAGAATCAGTAATAGAAAGACTATTATTTTATTTGAGGGAGATCATTGATGTATAAAAGAAAAAGTAAGGGTCCAAGAATGCTGCCTTGTGGGACGCCCAAGTTACAGATTAATGGTTGGTATATTGTATGATTTATGTTGACAGCTTGCAGCCTGTTCGTCAGATAGAAAAAAGCATATCTATTGCAGATGAAGATAATTTAAATGAGTGAAGTTTGTTCACTGTGTCGAAGGCTTTACGAAAATCAATAAAAATAGCTCCAGTGATGTGACCTTTGTTAAAGAGTCACGTATTTGTTCAGTGGAGTAATAATGCCGACATGGTTGATCTCTTCGCTCGAAAACCATGTTGACAGTCACTGAGCCAGTTGTTAGTTTCAAGGTAAGAACTTAGTTGGTTATGCAGGGCTTTTTCAAGCAACTTAGACATTGCTGGAAGTATAGCTATAGGTCTGTAGTTTGAGACAAGAGTAGGATCATCAGATTTAAAAAGTGGAGTGATTTGTGCTATTTTCCAGTCAGTAGGAAAGATAGAAACCCTTATACACTGGTTGATTTAGTGCGAGAGGTATAAGGCTATCAGCATGACTCTTTAAAAAAGAAGTGTTTAGACCATAACTGTCATGGGCATGAGAATTTTTTAGTGAAGGCAGAATTTTTGTCACCTCATTCTGTGAGATCTCAAAAAATGAGAATTGATCAGGTGTTGAAGAGAGAACAGGTGAGAAAGAGGAAGGAGTGGTAAAATGTGTTTCTTTGACAAATGATATAAAATAGTCATTGATAGCATTTGCAATCTTTTCAGAACCTGAGATAAGAGTACCCTGTAAGAAATATTTCTTCTCAGTTTCGCCAGTGATGACCTTAAGGGTTTGCCACAGTGTCTTTGGATTAGTAGCAGATTGTGTAATCTGGTGTTGAAACTAGACCGCCTTAGCCTAGCGCAGTTCAACTGTTTACATGCTTCAACTTCTTTGGGTGTTTAAATGGCAGATTTTAAAGCCTTTGGTGCTACCAAGTTGACTTAAATTAATTGGACTTTTTCTTGGATGAAGTGTTCTTCTTTGTGCTCTAACTGTTTTGACTAAAGGAGAACGAATTTCAGAAGGTAAAGTCAGAAGAGATGGGGGAGTGAGAGTAGTCGAAGCTGGAAATCTAGAATGGGGAAAGTAGTCTCGAGTTACAGGTAAAAACATACGCTGATGTTGTGGTACAGTAGTAAAAAGTCTATTGCTATAAAACCTTAGGCCTTTAAAACTGCTTTGGAGCCAATAAAGAGTGCTGAAATGACTGTCAGGATAATCAATGACACTATATTTTACGTAAAAGTGTGAATATGATGATAAAAACAGGCATGCAAGGTGTTCAAAAATAGAAATTAGAAAATACATTCAGCCGCAAAATCATCAAAATATGATATATGAAGAAACACTTGAGCACTGTTAGTATGTTTGAACAAAGTGAAAAATGAACACTTTAACAAACCCTACACTGCATCCTCTCTGCGTTTTAATATTGATACTAATTCACACAACTCCCTGGCATGTAGGAGACTTAAGACATCTGCTGCCAACAGAGAGAGAGAGAGAGAGAGAGAGAGAGAGAGAGAGAGAGAGAGAGAGAGAGAGAGAGAGAGAGAGAGAGAGAGAGAGAAAGAAAGATCACTGGCACTGGAGGTGGAAGGCTTTGATCACCAGTCTTTAACAAATGCCGCTCACACACACACACACACACACACACACACACACACACACACACACACACACACACACACCACACACACACTCTTAAATACACACACCCATAACCTGAAGAAGCACAGAGCGAGGGGGGAAATGGGAGTGAAGGAGTGGGAATGATGATGAGAGAAGGTGAAAGACTGCAGGCCACTAGAATAATCCTCTAGTCTTTAATTAAAACTTCCTAATGATCAGAGGGAGAACGACAGACTGGAGGTGGGGGAGAGAGAGAGAGAGAGAGAGAGACACACAGAGATAAAGAGCAAAGGACGGATGAAAAGTCAGTTTTTCTTCCTTTACATTTTTTTTTTTTTACCAATGCCCTTATCCATCCCCAATCAGCTCTGTTCTCCCTTTCCTCCACACTATCGCTGTTTCAGCTGCCATTTGTCAGTCATTTAACTGTAAGCACATGGAACACAAGCGTGTACGATGTTCAGAGATGGTGGTTCCTAAAGCACGTCGCAGAGCCTTAAGCAGACTAACATTAGGCTGGACCCCCATCTGAGAGGACTTTGGAGCCCGTATGAGCAGCTTTCTGTTCTTAGTGAAACTGTCTACGTCTTTCACAAGGACATCATAGTGATTAAAGTCCAATATATTTAGCATCGGTTTTTAATTTCTTCCTTTTTTAATATCTGATTTTTAAACCGCCTCAGTCACTTTATTAATACACCAGCCATGCTTACTATTTCATCACACATACGCTGCACACAGCATGCTTAAGAACGCCATCCGGCCAACTCTGAGAGAAAGAAACTCTGACTGCAACAACATCTGGCAAATGCTGCCACCGCTACTCTATCACCCCAGCCAAGTGGGGCTAAGCAAAGACGTCACCGCCTTGCTGCCTGCGTAGAGAAAGAGAGAGAAAGAGAGAGAAAGAGAGGGAGAGCGAGGGACAGACAGCTCGACTCCAAGTGGGGAAGTGAAAGTGTCCCCAGGAAAGTTAATCCCCAGGTTAACCTTTACTTTTCTTGAGACTGGGGAGGGGTGATACTACAGTTTACTAAGGCTGCTTTTCAAGTCTCTAATTTGATATCTCCTTGCTCCTTACTTGATCCGGGAATCGTTCTAGGTCGTCTCAAAGCTCTTATTCCCGCCCCGAGGTGGGAGGATGCAGGACGGAGGACAGATCTCCAAGGAGCTATAAGCGAGCATAAGCGAGAGCAGCCTTCCCAGAAGCCGTGCAGCTGAAAGCCATTGCTAACTCCGCCCATACAGCGGACCAATTCACGTGACGCTGCAGAGTAAAGGATGCTTCGTACCTCTAAAACACACTTCCTCGTTTCCTCTCTCCTCCAGTCTGTCCCTCGTAAGGGACGGAGTGAGACGCGAGGAAGGGAAGCAAGTGAAGGAAACAGGGATGCGATGTAATGACCTGGGATGTACCCTGTGAGTGATTACTGTAAGGTCATAGTAATGATACTGAATGGCTTGAGGAATTTTCCCTTGTGCTTCCCTGGCTTTCTGCTACAAGTTTATACATCTTGCCAAATGTATCATTTACTGGGTTAATCTGGTATACGGTGGTCCTCCTTCAATTATTCATTTTCTATCGCTGCATTCATCGGATTTGTCATTTGTACGTTTCAAACTTGATTATGTGGTTTGTGTGTGTGAAGTTTTACGGTCACTGTATCGGGCCAAATACTAGTGTTGGCCAAATTAAGCTTCAATTCGAGGGTGATGGAATGTGACTATTAGCAAATGTGTTTTTATTTTTATTTTCCTTGTTGTCCTGTATGGGCTTTAGTTTAGACTTAGACTTCCAGATCTAAACAGAGCGCTTGAGCTCTCCCTCGATTACACAATGCACAAAAAGACCTGTAGCTAATTTCATATGTAGCCTACTGTAATTAGCTGCTGCTTCAGTGAATCAGAGGCTGATTTTATACACAATGTGCACAAATCAAACATGCTCTTTCCTTTCATGCGTCCTGAGTTGCAGCACTTTTGCATAATGCACATTACAAAATGATGTTTGTGATTTGGTCTAGATTAAAGCAAAGGTTACTCTTTCATGTCACAAATATTTTTCACATTCAAGACGTCTAGTGCAGAGGCTGCTTTAGAACCAGCGATGAGACTAATACAGCAAGCAAACGTACACCTACAGCGTATCCTAAGGCAACAGCAAGAGTTTAAACTGTGGGAACAATGTATGAGTCAAAGCTGAGAGCATTAAGTAGTTTTGGAGGTGGAGGAGGCTGGTGGCTGGGAAACACAAAGCTCATATCCCACAGGGTAATTTATTAGAAGACCCAGCCTCTTGTTCATTTTGTAAAGGCTTTTCCAGAGGAAAACATTACTTTCATTCTCCTGACACTGGCATAGGCATATACGTGTGTGTGTCTGTGTGTGTGTGTGTGTGTGTGTTCTGTGTACATGTGTGTGTGTTTCAGAGAGAGAGAGAGAGAGGATGCTCACTTACTCAATATTCAGCCTGCAGATGAGTTCTGTTTCAGATTAAACATAGGGGGAGTCCCAGGTCACTTATGACACACACTGTTCCATCCCTCACCACACCACACACACACACACACACACACACACACACACACACACACACACACACACACACACACACACACAAAGAGATGCTTGTACGAGAGAGAACAATGTCCAATCCCCCGATGCAACTATTTATAAGTATCAAAACAGGGAAGTCGAGCTCCTTGCTATCAAATCCACGATAGCATGCGAGGTAATATGTTTTCAAATGGCTGATGAGAAATAAGCTTATGACAATGATGAAAGAAGATAGCAGTGGTGATAGAATAGTCATATCCCTTGTGGGGTTTGTCTTGTTGCATTGTAATCGCATCTTGCCTAAAGTGTGCGCTGATATCAGAACTTGTGTTGATGATATTGGATCAGTACTCCCTGCAAACTTAACAGAGCCAGCGAGGAAATCAGATTTCTATACAGTAGCTCTCAAGCTCAATAGCACACATGCAAACACTTCAACTCTTACTCACTTGTAAGCCACTTGTGAGTGTTTAAAGGAGGGTTCATCTGTATGGTCAAATGTTTTCATGACAGTGTTTTGCAATTTGTAACACACATTTCTCTATACTGAGTTCACTTTTTTTTTTTAATTGTTCAGACAGTTCTCTTTACCGACATGCAGCTCAACACTTAATCTCAGCCAAAATGGCTCTTAAAATAGTCTCGCTCTGCCAGACCTTCCTCCACAGCGCTACGGAGGAGGGTCTGGCTAGTCCACACAGCATTCTGGGATGGGGGAAAAACGTGCTCTGGTTTATTGGCGTTTCTTTAAACCAATCACAATCGTCTTGGCCGGATGGAGCATTGGCGCCTCTGCAAAATAGCCCCGGGAAGGTACTTTTTCATGTGTATGTTCAGAAGTTGTAGTTGTGCGACAGAAAATTGGACAGATAGTCTAGCTAGCTGTCTGGATTTACCCTGCAGAGATCTTAGGAGCAGTTAACCATAGTCCTCAGAAATCCACTCCCAGATTTGCACCGTAATATTTTTATTTCTAATCTTTTGCATGTTTGTGTGCTGTTCCCTGTGTGTGTGTGTAACAAGCAGGGACGTCACTAGGATTGAAAAACAGGGGGGGCTTAGCCCCCAGGGTATTTGTAACTTACATTTGCAAAATCTTGGCACTCACATCTTTCATTACTGTATTAGAGCTACACTTATGTCAACAACCAGTTAAGAAACCAATATATAAGAGTCAAAAGTGACAGACATATCCTCTTCTTCCATTTCTACTCTGTTCATTCTGTTTTATCGTTTAAGATAAAAAAAAAACCTTGATGCTAATTTCATGACTTTGAAATGCAAATTGGTCACATGAAACAACATCCAAAATGTCCAAAAACTGACAAAGGCCAGACAGCTAATAAGTTGGTAAGTTAAATAAATATGACAAGTAATAGTACAAAAAAAAAAAAAAATATTCATAATAGGCATCACTGCATACTTTATCATGTAAGATATTAATACAGATCCTATTTAAAGTGGCTACTGTCTAAATACAATAACCTGATGGCGGAAGGAAAAAAAGATTTGGAGTAATGATTACTGTATATGTACTGTATGTAGGATTGCTTTCATTTTATTTTCACATGTGTATCTGTGGGCATGTGCTCATCTTTAGCCTAGCCTCACAGGGATCACTGAGCTATGGACGGCACACTTCCGCTCAAAATAGACGCTGCATAAACTTCATTATAACTTTGAAGCATTAAATCTTCAAAATATACGGCCATGCAGCACATCGGTTGAAAGCTTAGACTCTCAGGATTCCATTAAGCCCACACACAAAGCATATCATCATTTATAGCAGTTAGAAAACGTTAATCTAGTTGCGATAACACTGAAAAGGACAGCGCCGATTCAAGTGTGCTTACATACCTGCACATTCTTCCCTTTATCCACTTCGGTGAAATTGTACAAAATGTTTTTTTTCATAAATCCCCAAGAGTCCAAGCAAATGTAATATCCAAGCCAGTTTATCCAAAACTAGCTGTTCGTCTCACAATCTTGAAGTTTCTGACCGAATTACAACATAAAAATGGACCACCCTCGTTTCGATCGACAGCTGTCTCTGCCAGTAACAATTTCATGGTTCGAGACCCTCCTACTTCTTCAGCCGATAAAGAGACGATTCCAACGATATATGATGATGTGCCATCAAGTTAGGTTGTGCCCTGGTTGGATTACGCACACGAGAGAGCGACTTTGGTGAGTTATCTAATTTCAAGATGTTTGTGTGACACTGTACCCTGTACCAGTGTTAGCTATACAGCTAATTTGCATCTGTGGTCCACTATGTAAATAGTAGGGCTGCTACCTCTTAGTCGATTAGTCGACTAATCGGTCGTTTTGGTCTTAGTCGACTAAGATTTCTTTAGTCGATTAGTCATTTTTTATGCTTATTCATGCTTAATTACTTATTTCCAAGAAACTCATGAGCACATTTATGGTAAACACAACATTTAAAATGGTGCTTTTGCAGGATGAATTGTGGAGAAACTCAGTTTTACAGATGGTTAATTAACTACATTTATATTGTGCTTTTCTAGTCTTAACCACCTCTCAAAGCGCACAGCTCTGTCAATTAAATCAACTAATTGATTAGTTGACAAAATCGTGTGTTAGTCGACTAAGAATTTCTTTAGTTGAGGACAGCCCTAGTAAATAGTTTGTTTTATCATTCATGTGTGTGTTTTTATATTTCTATATAAAATAAATACATATAATGAAATAATGTTGTTTAGGCTATGCATAGTGCCTAGGCCTGCCAACAAATGCTTATTGTTAGAAAACAATCCTTAAACCTATGGACCACTACTGACCTCAATCACACCGGCTCCTTCAGAATCAACTGCTCTGCCAATCTCCTGCTTCTCTTTCTCTCTGCTGAAATATCTTCCAACATCCATCTCATCTGCTCAATTAATTAAAGGATACAACGGTACAGTATATGGTATAGAGATAGGCTATATTATTGGCAATGAATAAAGAGTTGTGATTAGCTTGCTAAGTTCTTGTATTTCTCTGGTTTACTCTAGCTAGACTATACTTTTCCATAGCAAACCAAAATATCTCCTTTCCTTTACCTCAAGAAAACGTAGCTAAAGGTAAGCAGGTCATTAAAAACGACTTACAATTTCACTCTGTTTCACTACGTGTAATCAATCTTCATTTCACCATTAGCGTGTGTATCGGCGTGTGTGTTTGTGTGTGGGGGGGGGTGCATAGCGAGTTCAGACCGAAGAGTAGCGACGAGACGAGATGAATCCCCCAGTTACTTGCAATGCTACGCTGTGAAAGCTGCCAGTTCACACCAATGCAACCAGACGGTGCAGTGCATCATCTTGATAGCACAACTCTCTAACTTTCGACTTTTTTTGTAGCTGGATTTATATCATTTGCTGCATCTAAATATGAATGAGGATACGGTTATAGATAAATCAAATTGTTATTGTTGTTCTTATTATTATTTAGGGGGGCTTAGGAACATTTTGGGATAGCTTCAGCCCCTCTAAAATAGGCCTAACGACGTATAGCATAGTGTCCGCACGCTGTGCACGAGCCTAGGCGCATTTTACTAATACGCTGTTAAAATAACAATGAAATGCTGCGTTATTGACTTTAGACCAGGTTTTTGTTGGTCAATGGTGCGATCACTTCCCGCTGCCTCAAGATGGCAATATGCCAAGAATGCACCTGAACACACCTCCCTGTAAGACCAGCACGCCCATGGGTGCAAAGATGGACGCAGGTGTGTTTGCTATTTAAACGACGCGGGCGCCGGGTGCAAGATAGGACCTTTAGAGTTTTACAGACTTCAGTCGGTGACGTAATTAAGTAATGAGTAATTGTACCTTCCCAGCACTGAACAATGTTGTTTAATATTAACTGTATATAATATTTATTGGTAGTTAAGAGATATTAGCGTTGTTACTTTTACCAGTGGTTGTTTACTCCGTGATGATCGATAAGAAGATTTCTTTAGATATTTCAAAGGTTTTAAATTGTCCGCGATCTAGATGCTAAATCTGTGCTCTAGGGAACAGTCAAAGCTGCTGGCTGTATTTTCATCCTGTGTATCAGCAGCAGAGTGTGCGTTTTGCTGCATGACAGTTGTGTTGGCTATTGTATTGCTTACTGACCTCTCTCTCCTTCCACTGTCTCCACCAATCTTGGTTGACAGGTGACATTTAGTGGCAGCAGAAGACCTATGTGGCTGACCATCTTATTCTCTGAATTGCTGTGTGTGTGTGAGTGTGTGTGTGTGTGTGTGTGTGTGTGTGTGTGTGTGTGTGTGTGTGTGTGTGTGTGTGTGCGTGCATGTGCGTGCACCAAATTTTGTTGTATTCCCAGCCAGTCAGGTCACTCAGAGTATTACATGTGGCCTGCAGGGGCAATGGGCAGAGGAAATGAAGGGCTATTAGAGGGAGAGAGGGAGAGACAGAAAAGACTGGCAGGAGAGAAAGACAGAGACATTAAGCTAGAGGCTATGTGACAGCGGAGACTGTCCAATAATGATTATGTGGTCCGATCAATCTAACTATGGCTGCATGGTGGCACCGCAGCCCACAGTTAGGCCTTGCGATGCTCAATATCATATTAAATGTAGTTTTATACCCAGAACAAATAATAATAACAGTCAAGGCAAAAGCAAAGGGCAAGTTTACATTCACCGATAAACAGTTGAATCACTCGGTTAAAGGTAATCTTTCTTTGTAATGCTGCAAAAAAAAAAAAACACTTCTCCCCAGAGAGGAGCGAGAAAGCGAGGTTGGTTCTGCGCAGCCACATTTGCATGATGAGAACGCGCCGCTCATATTCATCTTAGTAAAGTCACAGCAAATGACTCCAACAGCATTATCATCTGTTTTACGCAGGTGTGTGGCCGGGGAAAATCACTCACTTCAATCAAAAGAAAAAAAAACAGAAAATACTGCAGCTCGCTGCGTAAGGAGCCTCATTTTTTACCATCACACTGGAGGACATAGGAATTAGAAGAGAGAGAGAGACACAGAGGCTGGGAGGGAGGGGGAGAGGGAGAGGGACATAATAACTTTATTTTCTCAGCGGTTTACAGAGGTAATTTTTACCCTACGCACAGCTGTGGGATGATTTGTACTAGTGTTTATGTGGATTTTACTGACATTTGTAGCATTGTCAAACACCTGGCAGTCTTTATCAACCTGGAACTGCTGGATGCTCAACATGGTGAAGAGCCTTTCAGAAGCGTGATCCTAAATGTTACCGTCACAACCGATGGGAAGCGACACCACCGTCCCACTGCCTGGCAGCGTGCAGCGGCGCGGCGAGCAGGCTTATGAAGATGCCCGTTGAGGCATCCGACACATTGAGATGGATCCAAAATCAAAGGGAAAGGCAAAGACAAATGAATGAATAAGACATTAGTTTAGGGAGGAGTTGTATCTGTGTGTGCATGATTCCCTGCATCGGCTTTATTCCTAGCTTTTGTTACCTGTAACCCTAGCATTAGCAGCAAAGCAGTAAATGCAGTTCAGGAAACACATTCAGATGCAGATTTCTTTTTGCATTTTAGGCCTTTATTTGATAGGACAGCTCAGACATGAAAGGGGAGAGAGAGGGGGAACGACATGCAGCAACGGGCCGCAGGCCGAAACCAAACTCGTGGCCGCCGCAGCGAGGACTGAGCCTCTGTACATGGGGCGCACGGTCTGCCGGGTGAGCTACCCACGCTCCCCCAAATCATGAGAGATTCAAAAATATCCCCCTTTACCCCCATTCTGTTATATTTATTTAGGTTTGTGGGTTTGTTGGTTTGGTTGATTGTCAGCAGGCTTCAGGACGTACAGTGCTGGGATAAAGGCTGACCCCCCCCCCCGCTATCAATTTGACAGGGCTGCATCTGGGGGCTTAGCGCCGCCCTGAATGGTTGTGATTGGTTTGACGAAATACAAACAAGCCAGAGTGCTTTCCCCTAGATATGTGGTGTAGCCAGACACAGGTTTTTCATCCATCACATATGTGTTTTAGAGAACACTGATCACATTTTGACAAAGCTTGAACTAATACATGATCATTAGTATGGGTACATTATATGTGTACACTCTGGACTGCTATGCATATTTATCTACTGTGTATGTGTGTGTATGTGTGTGTGATACAGGTTAAATTGGGAGGTCTCCCAGGAAGCTCCTTTACAGGCGGGCGTAACAGATGCACCTTTATACCCATACAGATACAGTGTTTCAGTTAAGCTCTTGGTTATGTATTCCTTTACTGTATGTGTGTGTGTGTGCGTGCGTGCGTGCGTGTGTGGCCAACAGCTGTGGTTCGACTGTGTCTCTAAATTGCCCGGCTCGTGCGAAGAAGGCGCACAAACAGAGAGAGACAGGGCCAAATCATGCTCACCTCTGCTTTAGCAAAAAAAAGAAAGCCAAAGAATAATGCATTTCATAAATATTTATACCTATTTTCTGATTTCATATTCATCCAGAGTATAGGCAGCAGGCACGGCCCACGGCCTGTGTGTGTGTGTGTGTGTACGTGTGTTAGGGTTGGTGGCTTGTAGATTGGGGTGAGCGTCAGCAGTCATCCTCGCGTCCTACTTTTCAATCTTGGCAGGACATCGCTCCCGTCTGCCATATTTGAAAGTTCAGGGTAACACTGGGTGCTTGGATTCACACACACACACACACACACACACACACACACACACACACACACACACATAATCTAATTCAAAATGTGTTTTACAGATGATAACTAGGCTATATTTATATATATATATATATATATATATATATAAATTCCCATCATTTTGTCAAACCTTGGTGGACTATTTCAAAACATGGATTTGAATGACAGTCACTTAGATTGCAGCAGATCCTGCCTAACTGCGTTAAAAAACATAGAAGTGCGAATGCAGTGTTTAATCTCATCAGAAATCTCACAATAATGCAACACAACAAATCTAGAACGTCTATGATTTCTTATAAGCTGTAAACTCTCCCCCCCCACTTCTATTGTTCTCCCGATGTGTGTTGCATCAACGCATTACGAAGCGCTGTGTTCTTCAAATCACCCTCCTGACCAAATCCAATGATCGTCATCTCGTGTCAGATTTTGAGAGCGGTAACCGAATAGAAGGAACATCACCCGGGAATATCTTCTCTAATCGTGCTCTCCGTTTTGGCTTCACTTTGCTAGACAGTTTTTGCTCTTCTTTTTTTTTTTTTTTTTTTAGGGGGGGCGGAAGCTAATACACAGAAATGTTGCACGGAAGCAAAGTACAAAGAGCAGTCTATTGCAAGTGTGCAATGCAATCACCCTGATGAAACATAATTGTGTTTTAACGCGATAGAACAATATCCCTGCCCATAACTCCCTTTAACTCTTACTTTTGACATGCCACTGAAAACAGATTACAGCGTGAGATGCGAGCCGGTATCATTCTGTCTTTTTTTTTTTTTTTTTTTTTTTTTTCTTTTTGCAATAAAACAGTTGAAGCTCTTACCCTCCTTCAATCTTTCTTCATGACCTCCTCATCCCTCCCCACTTCTTTTATTCTCTTCATTGTACCTCCTCCTCCTTCTCCTCCTCTCTCTGTGGCGGAGGGGAAGGAAGGAAGAAGTGGTAACACGTAGCATGTCTTCATTAAAGTGTCACTCCCCATTATTTTCGTGCTATCTCAATTAGCAGCAGGTTTAATAAAGGCCTCTCTCTCTCTCTCTCTCTCTCTCTCTCTCTCTCTCTCTCTTTCCGTAACTCTCTCCATCTCCAACTCTTTCTCTTTAACTCAGCAATCAGAATGAATAATGGATTTGCTGCTCAGAAACGGATGGGCAGAGGAGCCGAAACATGCGGGTAGAAAGAGGAAAAGAAAAACAAAAGGGCGCTGAACACAAGAGATGGAAAAAAAGGGATGAGCACCAGTTTTCTTCCGAGCATCTCTTTTTCCTCTGAGAGCAATTAGACACTGCCGGCAGTGGCTAGTCCCCAGACTGATCTGCAGCTTCTGCTCCTGTGTGTGTGTGTGTGTGTGTGTGTGTGTGTGTGTGTGTGGTGTGTGTGTGTGTGTGTGTGTGTGTGTGAGAGAGAGAGAATGTCCAGTTTCCGCTGCAATCACCACAGCATCTCAAAGTGTCTTTGTGAGTTCAGCAGAAAAAAAGATAATGTGCCTACAGGTCAGATCAGGAGGAGAGAGCACACACACACACACACACACACACACACACACACACACACACACACACACGATGTTGGGCTACAAAATATTTCTCACAACACATGGGCACAATCTGAACCAACCATCCACCAAAACCTCGTTCTGCTGTCTTCAGTATGAAGTGGGTCTAGAGAATGATGATCTCAAATCTTTATCGCCATATAATGTCATATTTTTCGTAGTCTCGCATTGCCAGACCTTCCTCCACAGCGCTGTGGAGGAGGGTCCACACAGTCCACACAGCATTCCAGGATGGGAGAAAAACATGCTCTGGTTTATTGGCATTTCTTTAAACCAATCACAATCATCTTGAGCGGCGCTAAGCACAGAGAGGAGCCATGGTCTCGCTGCAAAATAGCCTCGGGAAGGAACTTGTTTTGGTGGAACGTCTACGTTCAAAAGTTGTTTTAGTTGCTCAACAGAAAACTCAGATTGGACAGATAGTCTAGCTAGCTGTCTGGATTTACCCTGCAGAGATCTGAGGAGCAGTTAACCATAGTCCTCATGAATCCACCGGAGGTTAGAACGCCAACACAAAGGAAGAGGAAGGAGACGGACATCCGGCTGAAATAAAGGACATCCAGCGCAATTTCTGTCGGCACCTGAACAATCCCGGAAATGAAACGTTGTCGATGTAGACTATAGTGTTTGTAATAACGACACATGTAATGGTTCATATTTTATTTTAAATACATCGGAACACAGCATTTCCTTTTCCTGTTGTTGCTTAGTTGACATGTGTTGTGTTTTGTCTGCTTGTTGTACTGTTGTTGTTGTTATTACAAAGTATGTTGGATCCAGACAATGTATTCATTAAAAACTGTGATAAGAGTACATTTTAATTCAGGTCAGTGAGAGATTCACAATGGTGATTCATTTGTTTTACAGTCCAGACGCAATATAACACTTCTATGTTTAATCCAAAACATTTGGCCAAACAAATGTAAAAGTGTATATATATATATATATATATATATATATATATATATATATATATATATATATATATATATATATATATTATTTTTTTTTTTTGTGGGAAATAACTAAAAATTTAGAACACAATGAGGCAGGGTCTTTTAAATATTTTGTTCGAACTCACAGACGCACTTAAATGCACCTGCAGCTACAGATATATGCATACAAAAACACGCGTAAAGACAAACATACACACCTTTTTCTTGTAATGGTATGATTGCTATGGAGAGCTATATCACTGCTGCCATCTTACATTTAGCCTTCCATAGTTTGGTTTAAGCACGCTAACTGACAGTGCATAAATGTACACCTTCTATCCCCAAACTATTCCACACACACGCACGTGCACGCACACACAATGGTACACACACACGGTATGGTATGTGATGACCAGTGACAGGAGAGGGTGGTTGGTCAGGGGCTGATCTGTGTGTAATTGGGGGATATTACAGCAGCCATCTCACTTAGCCTCTGGGAGACTGATCTATATTCACTCTGCAACTCATATTCACATGGCTTCCTGCACACACACACACACACACACACACACACACACACACACACACACACACACACACACACACACACACACAGGCACTAAACTACATTCTTCCACACAGAATCTACAGACCAAGGACAGGCAATATCTCAGACAAAACCAGAGCATCACCGAGGCACCAAGGAAACCCATGCCACATGCAGAGACAGTTTTACTGTAAAGTGCTTATCGGGCCACACAGTGTTTATCTTAGAGTCATAACAGTTTAAAGGAACACGCCGACTTATTGGGAATTTAACTTATTAACCCCCAGAGTAAGACAAGACGATACATACCCTTCTCAGCTCCGTGCGTGCTGTAACGCTGCCTGACGGTTCCAGCATTAGCTTAGCCTAGCACAGATCCTGCAGGTAACTGGTTCCAACTAGCCTACTGCTCCGAATTGTGACAAAAGTGACAAAATAACACCAACAAGTTCCTATTTACATGTTGTGATTTGTATAGTCACAGCGTGTACAAAAAACAACGTAACATGAGACACAGCCATCTTCTAACAGTAAACAAACCGGGAACTATATTCTCAGACAGGCTTGCAGCAAGCATATCACTCCGCCCAAGTACTATATTCTTCCGCCTGAGAATATATATTGTCACTTATTCGGAGCAGTAGGATTACTGGAACCATTCACCTGCATGTTCTGTGCTGGGCTGATGCCGCTGGAGCCGTCAGACAGCATTACAGCACGCACGGAGATGAGAAGGGTATGTATCAACTTGTCTAACTCCGGGGGTTACGGTGAATAAGCTAAATTCCCAATAAGTCGGCGCGTTCCTTTAAATGTAGGCCCAATACTTGAGGCTTGATAGAATAAATGTCCTTAAACTTGCACGTTGAGTCAAACATGAGCATGAAAACCTGCTTTTTGTACAATACAAATGAATTCATGTTACATGTATGGTACAATATATAAGTATTTGATTGAATATATAATAGCTGATCCTTGAAATAGGAGAATATATGCATAGTGTGAATAGACATGTCTGGTGCACTTAAAAAGGCACCTCTGCTTTTTGTCTGGTTGATATAATGAATCAAAGTGTGAGTGTAAGTTGAACTATTAAAGAAGTACTTCTTCTATGTTTGCTACACCGCTGCTGCACTGCAACCCTTGTCCACCCTTATTATGGAAGCTATGTAAATGGTCTTACAGTTAGGCTGGGGGTTAGGCTGGTGAGGCCTCAACAGTTGCAACTTTTGTGTCATCTTAAAGGAGCTGCAGTAATTGTATCTTCTTGCACAATTGTCATCGTCAAATGAAACTAACCGTCGGTGATTGTTGCTTCCTGTCCTTTTCCTGGTTTGTGCTGTAAAGCAGGTATCTTCAACAGGGGGTCCGGGACCCTTAGGGAGTCCTCAGAGTCAATGCAGGGGGGCCTCCAAATAATAGTTAATTTTTTTTTATTTTAAACATGAATCCAACATATTATTAGCAAATATAAATCCCCATTGCTTACTGGCCTATAGGTAAGGTAGTCACTAAGGTAGCCACCCACAGATGCAGTTAATAAGGATTCACTCTGCCACGTGTATGTCTAACATTAAAACATGATTTATAAAATAATTCCAACAATTATTAGGCTATTTTACTGTAATAGCTTAGTATTCTATGCACAAAACAGGTATGTATAAAGGCTTTAGGCCACCCTACACATTATTGTAGGCCCAGTTTAATATGCAACTTAATTTTAGACAATATATGTGGTATGGTGGTCCCTGCTCTGTCTCTCTTTCAGTTAAGGGGTCCTTGGCTTAAAAAACGTTGAAGACCCCTGCCGTAAAGCGTTTGATCCTGTCAAATCCATCCCGATAGTGTGCACTGTGAAATGCAGTAAAGTGCAGTATGGACGCTGACAGTTTTAATTATCATGTTTTTGTCTTTTGCAGCTATCCAACTGTCTAAGAAAAGTAAGTGTTGAGATCTTTTAATAAAGTAAAAATAGCAATACCACACAAAAAAATTACAAGCAAATAAAATAAACAAACAAATACATACAAGACCTGCATTTTTAAAGTTTGACTTTGGTAAAACTACAGAAGTATTATCAGCACAATGTACAAGAGGTTTCAAAAATAAAACTACTTATTATGCAAAATGGCCCATGTCCGTGTGTTGTATTTGTCATAAAATAATTAGATTATTATTACAGATTCATTAACATGTGCCCAGCAGAAATTTTAATATTGTACATTAGCTGGTCCAGCTGACTTTATAAGATGAGATAAGATAAACTTTATTGATCGCATGCACGGAAATTCAAGTTTTTCCAGCAGCCGAGGTACCAGGGATGGATCGCTGCATACATAAGTGACTTCAACTAAAAAAATAAATAAAAGAAAAACACTGTTCACTTTATGAACGTGTATTGTACACAAATAAATCATTAAACATTCAATAAAGAAACTAAATACTATGAAAAAACTATTTAAATAGTAAAAATATATTAATAAAAATATTAATGGTAAATGTATGGGCGCCTTTCTCGATATTCAAGGACAGGACACCTGACATGAACAAATAGTAAACTGAACAAAATTATAAACGCAGCACTTTTATTTTTGCCCCCATTTTTCATGAGCTGAACTCAAAGATCTAAGACTTTTTCTGTGTACACAAAAGGCCTCTTTCTCTCAAATATTGTTCACAAATCTGTCTTAATCTGTGTTAGTAGCTATGTTTCCATCCACACGTTTTTATCCAAATTAAGTGATATTTAATGAAAAATTCCTTATGGAAACAGTAAAATTCGATAGAATTTCATGAATATCGACTCAAAGTAAATACGTTCGGTCTCATCGGATTTTCTCTTGATTGATATACGGCTTATGCGATATACGCTGATGGAAACGTTATTTGCCAAATAAATTAATGAATTGCAATTAAGTTTTAGTTCATTTTATGGTTGCAACCCACCACAAAATGAAGAAGAAGAAGTTTGAGTTCATTTACGCCCAGTATTTTCGCTCTGTTTGCACACATGACAGGTGTCAACAAAGACAGATGGAAGTGGACGAATGAGGAGACGAGAGACTTTTTGAATTTAATTTACGAGCAAAATATAACGGCTATTTTAGATAGCAACAATCTAAGAAATGCCGTCATTTATCAGAAACTCGCGAAGGAAATGACCAACAAAGGGACGTCCACAGCGATACACGTCTCAAAAAAGAGAGTTGTCTCGCAGCGGTGCCGGAGGGAAAATAAAAGGCAAGTTCCACCTTTTTAATGAGCTGGATCAGATCCTCGGCCAAAGGCCGACAACAGCTACTCTGTCTAGCAAAACTTTGTTCGCAAATGTTTGCTTGAATGTTGTGCGATTCAGTGTGAAAATGAATGGAAACGCCTTCAAATGTCTCAAATCAATTCGATATACCAATTTAATCGCAAAACAGTATGTGACGTCATTACGCAACAGGTTTTTATTCGCTTTAAACCTGTTGGATGGAAAAACACTTTTACCAGCTTTATTTATGGAAACTTAACTTGTGAGCACTCCTTTTGCTGAGAAAATCCATCCACCTCACAGGTGTGGCATATCAAGATGCTGATTAGACAGCATGATTATTGCACAGGTGTGCCTTAGGCTGGACACAATAAAAGGCCTCTCTAAAATGTGCAGTTTTACTGTATTGGAGGAGTCCTGGAGGGTCCGGAAACCTGTTAGTATCTGATGTTATTGTTAGGGTTTTCTCTCTCTCTCTCTCTCTCTCTCTCTCTCTCCCCCTCTCTCTCTCTCTCTCGACCTGACTGCAGTTCGTCGTCGTAACCGACTTGAGTGGGAAAATGCTCGCATTCGTCTGGCACTTTGGAGAGGTGTTTTCTTCATGGATGAGCCCTAACCCTAACACCAGATACTGACTGGTTTTCAGCCCCCCCCTTCGGACACCCCTATCTCCCCACTGTAAACACTCACTTGGCGCTGCTGGGTTTTACTGTATTAACAAGTCACCCAAATGAACATTAATGCTGTCAACCCATCCGGGACCGCACTTCTGCTCTTCACAATAAAATGACAACTCCAAATTATGCCATAAAAGCTCCTTAATTTCCGCTTTGAATGTAAAGTTATAGTGCCATCTGAGCGTAGCCCAAGCCTTCTTCCTGCTTTATCTTATCAAAGTCACTTTCCTATACTAATTAGACATGTAAATCTACATGTACATATGCATGAAGAGTGGCAGTAGCTCAGTCCGTGGGGAGTTTGATTGGGAAGCAGAGGGTCATGGTTCAAGTCCATGCACAGACCAAAGTAAGGAATGTGGACTAGTAGCTGGTGACGGCAGTTAAATTCCTTCTTTTTGCACTTTGTTGCCCAGGAAAAGCACATCGAAAAGACAGGAAACTTTGCCGGATATGGCCAATAGCCACGAATGATGTCCGAACATGGACATCATGCACACAATTTTGTGTCAAGCCTTGCAATCGCTTTGTAAACGCAGGTGTTTTAAAATGGCGATGAGCACCACTCTTCATCTCTTGTGTTGTCTTACATTGGACCATGCACTTGTCATCCTCCTGGGTCAAAACTGAAAATGTTCTTGATGTTTTAGTCTCTTTTTTCGACCCTTTTGGCACTTTTGTCAATGTTTGTGGCCCCTTTTTCTCCCCGTTTTACACTTCTTTTCACTACTACCTACTTGTATGAACACCGCTAACACCAACTTATTACTATTTTTACAGTTATTTTTGGAATTCATGGTCAATAAACCTTATTTATATGAAATTATACCTAATCCTGGAGATAAAAAAGCAGAAATTATGAATTATTCAGACTAATAATAGCCTAAAGGTAGGACAATCACTGATGTCAACGTTTCAAAACATTTAGATTTCTTTTTTCAAATGCCAAAAAACTGAATAAAACACCCAAAATTCAAGGAAAGTAGAGATCCAATCTTTTGTCATACTTGCGATTTGCGTTGTATGGAATCATCCGTGTTATTTTGGGGTAATTACAATTAGCTAGTAACAAAGAAACCCACATTTCTGATACAGACATTTAGAAAACGGGTCAAATTTGACCCGAAGACAACACAAGGGTTATACAGTATTTAAAGAGAACAACAGTGGCGAGCAGGAGAGCAAGGTGATCTCCTCTGTGCCCCAGAGAGCTCCATGCTAATTTCTGCAGGCCACTGGCCCATTAGCATAGGGAGGCTGACACCATTGCTTTAGGCTAAATATAATACCCTAATGGCCCCTCTGCTGTTACTCTGAATCAAGGGTATTAGTTGTGTCTCTGATAAAAGACAGCTGTGATGGCTTAGCCTACTTCCAGCGTTGGACAGTGAGGTTTTCTTTCATTACAGCGTTTTGTGGGGAGAAAAGAGAAAAAAATGTGATTCATATTTGGCTACTGAGAGTCAACATGTCGTCCTCTCTCCTCCCATCTCGCCTGCTCTCTCAGATTATCATCCCTCCTCTTGTGTCTCTTTGTTGCTCTCCTTTCTCCCCTCTCCTCTTGCACTTTTATTAAAAACGCATTTACTACATAAATCAAAAGGAATCCAGTGGTGGTTGTAGAATAATTACAATGAGCATGCAGCATTTTCCAGCCGGAGCCTCGCAGCTTATTAAAAGCAGCAACTTGAGACGTGTTTGTCAATAATTTCTTTAACTCTACAGCGCAGCAAACCTCAATGTCTCTTTGTGTTCGCGAACACATACACAGACTTAAACACACTTGGAAAAAAATATGCACAAATATGCACCTACGGAGTCAAAATGGGCTTTCAAATAGGGCTATAATATAATATCCTGGGCTGATTTCCTTTTGCTTCAACTGTAGTTTCAATTTGCCGTAAAAATGTCCTGTAATAAGGAAGGTCGCCTCTTTATTATCAAGAACACGTGTCTGTGTTTTCAAGAAAAGTCTCCAGCATTTTTTGTTTGCACTGTAACAAGTGAAATACATGAATGTACACATACAGAATATTTACTTATTTGAAGAAACGAATGAGCAAAGGACTCAATATTTCAATAATTGACTCCTGAATATGATGTTTCAGGAGGTTAAACAGTCCCGTCATGCATCCTGATGATAGTTCAGTATTCCGAGAGCGCAACAGTTCGCGCACACGCACCGACAGGCCTCGACCCCGCTTTACATGAGGATGTTTCGCCTGCGATAAAGACCCTGCTGTCACTCAAGCAACACATTTAGAAATTTCGTTTGATTCCATGCAAATAATGGACAGGGACGGAGAGGATAAAAAATGAATAGGGGACTTTGGGAAGCACCGTAAATTATTGAGCACTGGCCTGATTAATTCTTAATAGCCACTGTCAAAAAATCACCGTCTTCTAGTGCCGTTAATTCTCATCAAACCGACCCGGCTCAGTCGTACAGCACAGCAGCACTCTGCAGCAACTTCCCTGACCTACTACTGTTGGATATTCTTTTAACACTGAGGGTATAAAAACAAATTAAGACAAGTCTCGTTTTGAGTGTTTCAATTACCACCCCAATAAAAACAAGATTTTACTTCTCAACATAAACATAAAAGAGATGATATATTTTAAACTAAATTAAAAAAAATTCCCACTAGCACACTGTAGCATTTTTTCTTCTTCTTCCAATTCTGTACAGTAGTACTGGTTTGAGTTAGGGCAGTATTTATGAGCCAGTGGAACAAAAGTTAATTAATATGTGCACTCTTTATCTATCTGTCTATCTGTCTGTCTGTCTGTCTGTCTGTCTGTCTGTCTGTCTGTCTGTCTGTCTGTCTATCTATCTATCTATCTATGAAGGCTCTGTGAGCTGTTCCACACAAATGCTTTGCTGTTTTTATTCCCACCAATGGGATTCCTTTTTTTTTTGCCACGGACTTCAAAAATATTTTAATTTGTGGTAGCATGAAGCAAGGACACACTCTTGCTTCCCCTCTCAACCCTATAGAAACGTGTCCCTTGCTTCCAGAAGGACTCCTTCTAACAGCACACCATCACAATACTGTAACGAAGTGCAGGAGACAAAGGCGTTGTTCTGTGAGTTTCCATTTTGTGTCCCTAATAATATTTCCTGCCTAACAAATCTCTGTAAAGCTAATGCTCCTTTTTTATCTTTCTATCCCTCTCTTCCTTGTATAATAATCTTTGATGAATAGCACCAAAGAAGGCACACAGATTTGAGCTGTTCACTTTCCCCAATGTGAATGTTGGTTAAACACATTACCAGAGAGCAGAAGAGACCCATGTATAGAGTGAACAAGCATTCGAACGTACAAGTATTAAAAAAAAAAAAAAAGGTAATGTTGCTCTTACTGTATATCCGCTTCCTGCGCACCCTGGCAGAATAATAAAAAATAAAAAACAGCATCTCATTTTTTGACTATCAATTCCAAAACATGTTTCCATGAATTATAGATAACAGATATCAATATGTTAATGAGTACACAACATATGGTTTAGCTCCAATGATTATGGATTTACACCAGTAGGGGGAGGAGTGTGCAAGGAAACAGATCTCGGTGTTATGAAAGCAACATCTCGCCGAGGATCGAGCCACTCTGTTCATGTAATACAAGGCAAAGTTACATGTTCCTGCTCACATTCACTGACATTTACCACTAAAGGCTACAGCGGGACTCCCACAGAGCAGAATCAAACTCCTTTCATGAAGGAATCTCTTCCTCTTCAATTAGGAAGAGAATCTTTTTTTGAATTGATTTGAAATATAATGAGCAAAATCGAGGAAGACGACATAAAGGGGTAAGTTGTAGTGAGCTTAAAGGAACAATCTTAGAGCTATAGTACATTATTCCTCAGATGTGCTCCTTGGATCCTACTTAATATCTCTTTTACATATAAATAAGCTGATTTATTTTATGAAAAAAACAACCAGGGCTGTAACAGAGATTTTACATACACTGAGCAAATTGAATCCCCCAATCCAAGCACCAATTCAACCAGCGTTCTCAAACTAATCTGACCAGAAACCAAAAGTAAGATTTCCATTTTGCCTTTTAACGGTTTGGATTTTCACAATTTCACAATTAATTCAGTTTCACTTTCTGTTAATCCTATTTAGCTACTGCATATACAATGTTTCTACTCCTTGTCCACTCTCCCAGATTTAAGTTGAAATAAGCTGAGGCCTCTATTTATTTTTAGTACTTTGTTGCATGAAAAGTAGTCACATTTAAATATGTACATGTAGCCAACATTTCAATATGTACATTCCCTGCAGGTTATTGAAACACCCAAATTCACAAAAATATATATAAAAAATTATTACTAACACAATTCAGAGGACATGACGTCCCCAGTGGTAGCCATGGCCCTGTCTCCAACCTGGACTTATCCTGCAGACATTACAATAGTAACTATTGATGACTTGTTTTTTTTGCATTTTAGAGTTTTATATATATATATATATATATATATATATATATATATATATATATATATATATATATATATATATATATATGTGTGTGTGTGTGTGTGTGTTATGAGTGTAACTGGTCAGTGTCGCTGCAAACTCAATTATCATATTTAAAGTACCTTCCTATGTCAGTTGATCCAAATGATCTCCAACAGATCAATATTTTTACTTAACACCATTTCCGGTAGAACAAGTATTAACCACTTGTCATCAGAACAATGAAATCCTATCCTCCAACAGCTGACACAGACATCAGTTAGCTCATGGTCCAATATGTATATTCATTAAGCAAAGAGTTTAGCTGAAGTTTTCGAGTGAGCTTTGGCCCTTCTCGCAGTACCCAAAAAAAAAAAAAAAAAAAAGTCCCATTGATAAGGGCCAGCTGTGAAGCTCTGTTCTGCGCTCGCCTTCGCTCTGCTCTGCAGCTCTGCAGCGTGCGTGTGGGCCTGCCACTGACTGTTGACTGGCACGGCCTATCTTCTTCTGCATATTCAACAGCTCTTATGAATATCACAGCTACTTGATTGCATTGTGATTATTCACAAACCTCGCTCGCTCTCTCTCTCTCCTCTCTCTCTATCTCCCTCTGTCTGCCCTCTGTACTCCATTACTAGTCAGAACACAGCCCCAGCGTTGTAGCATCGCCAGCCCGATCTGACACCATTCCTTTTTACGGGTTCAACAGCTTGCTTGTCGTACAGCAAAGTAATTAGTACTGCACGCTCATATTAATTAACAAAGAGCGTTATCACTTTATTAATCCATATTAGAGAGGTGGAGGAGGAAAGGAGGGGCGCAGTCAGAGTTAGTGTAAGAAACGCTCTCTGTGGGAGTTTTCCCCAGCACTGCTTTGTAGTCCCATTGTCCATGACCCGTTGTTGGTGCCTTCAAAACATGACTACACCAGTGGCATACAACTGAAAGTGTTCATTAAACCTTTGAATGCAAATAATGTCCATGGAATAAACAAACAGGGGTTGGCGGGATTGGGGGGAAAACAGGTGCCACGGTGTGAAAGCGCACTAAATGATGTGATAGTGGGGGAATTAATTACTATCACAGCGCTAATTGGAAGCAATAATTTGTGTGATTAGCGGGCCGCTTAAGAAGTGAGACACATCTACCGCCTGTATACACAAGCGGAGGGGCCTGGGCCTATTCAGTGTCACACACACACACACACACACACACACACACAGACATGCACGCACGCACGCACGCACGCACGCACGCACGCACGCACGCACGCACGCACGCACGCACATTTTCATTTCATGTTTATTTGAATAGGGACAGATGCTACCACACAGACATTTGTGCAACACATCTGCAATATACAGCATCACAGCATTTACCAACTATTGCTAATTTCCAATGCCCATCCCTAACACACAAACACACACACACACACACACACACACACACACAAACACACACACACACAAATTTGTAGACCTGGACTCCACACATACACCATACACCAGGGGTCTTCAACGTTTTTCATTACGTTTCAAGGACCCCTTAACTGAAAGAGAGATGGAGCAGGGACTCTCTATTACATATGTTTTATAAAATAAAGTTGCATATAAAACTGGGCCTACAATAACGTGTAGGGTAGCCTAAAACATTTATACATACCTTTTTTTTGCATAGAATACTAAGCTATTAAAATAGCCAAATAATTGTTGCCATGATTTTATAAGTCATGTTTTTATGTTAAAACATACCTGTGGCACAGTGAATCCTTAGGATGAACTGTATCTGTGGATGGATATCTAAGTGACGACCTTACCCATAGACCAGTAAGCCTATCATCAGTGGGGATTTATATTTGCTAATAAAATGTTAGATTCATGTTAAGACTTTAACATTTTTGAAAATACTTCAAAAATCACGGTTTGCATGTTCTCCCCGTGTTTTCGTGGATTTCCTCTGGTTTCCTCCCACCATAAAGACATGCACGTAACTAGAACTACAGTTGAAAATTAGCTGACTGGCTAACACTGGCGCATTTCCAGAATTGTTGATTAATGTGTATTGTCCTAATCAAATAAATAAAACCATCATCATCATCCCTGCCATACACCATACTATCAGAACACAACTCAAGCGAGGACACAAGTTTCCGCACTTCCATTTCTTTCCGGTCTCCTCCTTAACAAACAGACAAGATCTCCCTGTGATGAAGCATATCCAAAAGGTTAGATTTTAAAACGCTGATGTAGCATGGGCTAATTAACAAAGCAGGCATTGTAGGTAGTTGTGGGGGAGGAGGTGGCGGGTTCCCCCCCCTCCCCTCTTTGGTACCTCTTTGATTCTGCCCCCCTTTCTTTATCGCTCTCTCTTAATAGAAACCTCAAAGCATAAGATCTTCACACACACAGCACTTCTAAATGTAGACTACAATTAAAACAAGATCCCTATATTACCCCAACCCCCCCTCATTATTTTCCATTAATTCCTATTGCCCATAATGAAGAAAAAGGCATAATTAATTTCTGCCAATTCAGCATATTATGTTCATAATCTGGTTCTCTCTTTTTGCTAAAAATAAATAAATACAGTAGTTCTGTGTACTGTTGTATTTTTCAATGTTTTTCACACCACTGGAACTCAAATCAAAATCAAAAAAATTTATATTATCACTCCAAGAAGGAAACCTCTCTTTGAGCTCAAAGTGCAGAGTAAGCTATAGGAGAAAAGTGATCTGGTCACAGTTCTGAATTTTACTAAGGTGGATAGTTTTGTTCAGAGATTGGTAAGGAAGAAGCACCTGTTTCAAGGTAAAACAGCTACCGCGCTCTTAACATGCGCAGCAGGCAAACAGCAGCAATTTTATATATGCTAACATTACTCTTTTATGCTAACATTACTTGTATGAGGGGAGAATTTACTTGATTTTTACCATGGTCAGGGTGAATACTCTATTCATATTGGCTGCACTGTGTCCGTTAAAAAGTGTTGATGGACACCTACTAAGTAGTTAGAGTGAAACAACACATTAACAAGCTAACATCTGAGTGTCGGCCTTCAGTGCTTCGTCCTCTGAACGCCACAGGATGACGAGTGTAACACACAAGCTGCAAGAAGTCATTTACACTGCCCTTCTTAAATTACATTAGATCACAGCGATCATCTTTCATCCTGTTTCCTAAACCCAACCGTCCCGTTCTTCTTTCCCTAAACCCAACCGTCCGTTCTTCTTTTTGTAAACCCAACCGTCCCGTTCTTCTTTTCCTAAACCCAACCGTCCCGTTCTTCTTTTCCTAAACCCAACCGTCCGTTCTTCTTTTCCTAAACCCAACCGTCCGTTCTTCTTTTCCTAAATCCAACCGTCCGTTCTTCTTTTCCTAAACCCAACCGTCCCGTTCTTCTTTCCCTAAACCCAACCGTCCATTCTTCTTTTTGTAAACCCAACCGTCCGTTCTTCTTTTTGTAAACCCAACCGTCCCGTTCTTCTTTTCCTAAACCCAACCGTCCGTTCTTCTTTTCCTAAACCCAACCGTCCGTTCTTCTTTTTGTAAACCCAACCGTCCCGTTCTTCTTTTCTTAAACCCAACCGTCCGTTCGCCATTCTTCCGTCCGTTCTTCTTTTGTGTAAACCCAACCGTAAGTTCCCTTAAACCCAACGTGCCACCTTTTCATGGAAACCTAACCCTGACCTTTAAAGTGATGCCAATAGTCCCAACCAAGCATATTTAGATAAAGCGTGTTTAGATATGTTTAGATTCTGACCAAGCATCCGTATTTTACGCGATGGAAGTGAGAATGTGTTGGCAGTAACGTTACACATGGCGTATCGTTTGTTTGTTAAAATCTTAATGTTGATTTGGGGACAATGACATGACTGGATAGCTAGCTTGTCTTGTTGTTAAACATAATTGTAAAATTATATTTACTGATTGCCAACTGTACACAATGTCATTGACTTTGGATTACTGCAGCAGTGGACAACACGTCTCTTGTTTAAGAACCTTATGGGATGGTCATGCATTTTATTTAATTTCATGTATTTTATCTGATTGTAAAATGCATGAAAATATAAACGAATAGTTAATGGATACCTTGTCGGTCATTAACCCTTGCGTAATTGCTCTTAACGTTATCACTGCTATTAGCTGCCGGCTCTCGTTGTTAACTACTGTAGCCAGAGCCAACAGATGTCGATCAAAGTGTAGTCTCCCGTTGCCAGACCTATCTCTACAGCGCTGGAGTATGGTCGGACTACACTGCTTATCTATTCAGGTTTAGGGGAGAAAAATAAAAAATCACTATGGCTTGTTTGTATTTCTTTAAACCAACCACAACCATCTTGGCGCTAACTCCCGGATGCAGAAGCGGTGCCCAAATAGATAGTGGAGATAGCGGCAGGGGATGGACATCCATGTCAGGCTTTATCCCATGTACTGTCACAATCCGTCAGGAATAATGGTAAGGTTTGGACCCAAAATGCAGAATGAATAATTTATTGCAAAACTTACAACAAAATGTGTCCAGGGATGGGCAGGTAAACATGAAAATGAATCCAAACAGGCAAGAAGGCTGAACACGAGACACAACGCAAGACACTGAGACCTAAGACAAAGCCTGAACCCACCGACAGCACAGAACAATGATTGGACACGAGACAAGGACAGCACAGAGACTAAATACACAGGGTAACGAGGTAACAAGGGACAGTTGACTCTAGGGATCAGGAACTGGTGAAACAAATCAGGGTGAGGCGGACAATTACAAAAGGCGGGAAAACACAAGGCAGGAAGTAAAACAAGACATGACAAGGGAGAAAACACAGACTACAAAATAAAACAGGAAACAGAACATACACAACCATGACATGTACTCCAGTAAGCCTGACTAACCAAAGTGTGGTGTGTGGTAAAGAAGTTTTGGAGATTGTGATTTGGAGACAAATTTACCTCTAAGCTGTTATGTCAATTGCTTTATTTCTCAATACTAAAAATGTCCATGTAGACTACAATCAGACGTGTATAAAGTACTAGAGACCCATACTTGAGTAAAAGTACAAGTGCTCTATCAAAAAGTGATTTGAGTAGAAGTTGAAGTGCTCGTTGAAGTGCTCTTTAAGCACCACACTTAAGTAGAAGTACTAAAGTATTAAACATTTTTTGTACTTAAGTATTGCAAGTAGTTTATTTTAAAATCTACTACTTAAGTACTGAAAGTAAAAGTATTGTGTTATTTAGTTATTAAAGAAAGCAGTCAAAAGTTTGAATATCATATTGTTTATATTATTTTAAATGTTTAGCCTAAGGCTGTAGCCAAAGGAATTAACAAATATTAAATATATTATATTAAAATTAACAAATATTAACAAATACTGAAATAGAATGTACAATTATCACACTGTGCAAGTAAAATGAACATCCTCTCCAGCACAGTAACGATTAAAGCCCCAAAAAACATATCCCACACTAGCTAGTAACATGTGTGATGAACAGGAAAGTTAGCAAGCTAGCAAAATAGAGATAAACTAGCAGCTTCACATCACAGGGTCAAACGTTTAACATTCAGGACTCAATGCAGACTCAAACAACTCAGGAATAGATTAATCTGCTGCAACAATAGCTAAATAGAGAGAGTACAAACTTACATCGTCTCTGACTTCTGAACAGGCAACCGTAATGAAAAGAAACATGACGCAATCTCTGGGATTTCTTATGTAACTACCGTAGCCGTAACTACACACGCTGTAACCTACACAGTCTCCGTAGCGTGAGGAATTCACAGCAGTAATGAGAAACGATGTAGCACATAAAAAATGTATCGGATAAAAAGTATTAAACTCATCGAAAATATGTACTCAGGTAAAAGTGGAAGTAGGAGAAAAAAATAATACTCCAGTAGAGTACAGATACAGCCTTTTAGTACTTAAATACAGTAGTGAATTAGCTAGAATTGTAGCAATGTGTTGTCTACCCCCTGTGGCACTTGCATCCTCGATGTTAGTAAATGGGACACATTTGTCAATTTGTCTTCGTAAATGTGACATGGGAGTGATACATGAAACATTTTATAATTGATATATCACACGATCTACAACTGCCTGCACAGCCATATGAGAAATGGACATAATACTAATTGTCGGTACCGTGGAATGTGTTGACACCTATCCGTTTGCAGTGGCCTGATTGATTTTCTGGTCATATTTTCTTTTAAACGTGTTCCCTGATGAAACGTTGAGCAAGCGGCAGATGTTTTAAAAGACGGATATCACAGAGCTGTTATCTGATTCCATCTGATGAATTAGAGCCGGGTCCCTCCAGTGCTCAAAGGGAGTCCACTCCGCATGAATTATTACCAAATATAATTTCAGCTATTAGTCCTCTTTCCTGAACATCTGAACATGGAAATTATGGAATTAGAAATGAATACCTCTGAATATCACAGCAGGGTTTTTTGAGACCAGGGGATTCATTTCCATGTTCTCTCGCTTTTATTTTTTTTGTATTCCGACTAACTTTCTGACACATTTATGTGTTAAGTTGGGCTCAAGCAGTTCTATTACCATACAGATTATCCATTGTGAGCTTTGGCATGCTGAAGAAAAGAATTAGCATTCAGTAGAGAGAAAGGAAAAAGAAAAATGGAATGAAAAAGGGGATTATGTGTATCCTGCTTCCCTCCTGTTTATGTCTCTAATCTTTACTGGGGTCAATGTTTTATCCAAATTGATTTCTTCAAGCTAAATGCTCATGTTCTTGCTATGAGGGATGGTTTTCTTCGCCTATCTGTGTGCAGTTAAACAGTTTCCTTCTTATCTACATAATGGCATGCAGTACAAGGTGATGACTTCATATGCTGTAACAGGGAAGAATCAACAAAGACTTCCCTGACTTTTCTCCTTTTGTCTAGAATTCATACACACTGTACACTCAGTCATGTAACCATCAACTAGTAACTAGTTGACTAATGTGTCTAAAGGCCTCAGTATGCTTCACACAAACTAGGGAGTTGAACATGTTTAAAGGCAAACATGTTGAAACCATACCAAATGGACACACTTGCAGACCTGTCACCAAATCATCCTCCTGGCTCTCTATTCAAGAATTTGGTATCTTTAGGGTATCTCCGTAAGCAACGCATTGAACTGTACGAATGGGATAGTGACACATACGCTCTGACTTTTTGTAGAGTGCATGCATTAGTCATAGCTTGGAGGATTGAAGCAATGCTCTCAGACGTAAACATGATGAATGTTGTGTCGATTGGAATACGTTTGATCATTCTAACTGAAGAAAGAGACAGTTTTGTACAGCAATGTAACTGATTCCTGGAGATTTTACAAAATGTTCATACTTTATATTCCAACAATTTTGTCAGAGTCACACCCATGTGAACACCCCTGAGCAGTGTTGCCAGGTCCAGCGAAATTGTCCAGGCCAAAGCCTGCTTAAACCTGGCCATCAGAATAGTTTAGACTGCGTTGCACCTTTTCACCTCTTTCTCTATTTCAAAGTTTTGATATAGCATCTAAATTTACCCAGATATGTACAGTAAGTCAATATGCATTTATAAGACCTTTGCAAAGTTGCTTTTCCATTCCAACTAAAGGCTTTAGCAAAAACTCACCCAAAACTTTGTTCTTAAGTTTTAACCTGTAACTTTAGCTCACTTTGACTGAAAAATCACAAAGCCTGCCAATTCTTCTCCCGACCCAAATTTCCTTACCTACCACCTCACCATACATCTCTTTCAGTTCATAATACCATGCTGGCCTCATCCCTGTCCTTTGTCTTTCGATTGTTTGAATGTTACCTCTCTTGGCCACCTCCTTTACTGTACTGTGTCTCTCTCTCTCTCTCTCTCTCTCTCTCTCTCTCTCTCTTTCTCTCTCTCTCTGACAGAGGAGATGTCATGAGGGAGGATCCCATTTGAAAGTTCAGCCAAATGTTAGCAGCAGAGGGAGGGATGTTCCTGAAGAGGAGCCCTCACTCTCTCACTCTTTGTCAAACACCTTTTCCTCCCCCTGGCCTCCTCTTTTCTCCTCTTCCTCCTCCTCCCCCTCCTCCTGCTCTTCAGCTTATCATCCCTTCACTGCAGCCGAAGCTTGCTGTCTGGTTTCTTGAGACTGGCGGCCAATAACGGTGGAGGAGTCTGATACCATCGGCTGCTGGAGGGAGTGGAGGCAGCCGAGAGGTTGTCTAGCAAACCCAAACACCTGTATTCTGTCATTCATTTGATTGTTATCCCTCGCCCCTCCATCCCTCGTTCCTCTGCCTCGCTCTCCATCATTCACCTCGCTCTGATCTTCCTGCCTGTCTGTCAGAGGGGATCTGCCAAGATTTCTGCAGCCTGGAGAGGTGTGTGCATACTGTGTGTACGTCTTGGTACTGTGTGTATGTGTGTGTGTGTGTGTGTGCTCTTTTTGAGGGAGTGAATAGGGAGGTGATTTATAAGCTGAGAGAAAGGGTGCCTCTTCAAAAGTTTGGCAGGATTTGAAAGAAATAGAGCCGCGGGTCTGGAGAGAGCTTGTCACCGAGGCCTCTGTCGCGTCTGTCTACTGCCTCCCCCTCCTCTCCACCCTTTTTCTCTCCCCCCACCCCTATTGTTTTCTCATGTCATATAGAGAGGGGGAGAAATGAGAAGAGGACAGTTCATGTGATTGAGAAGGAGAAAATTATGAAAATGCAGAGTGATTAGGGGTTTAAAAGGTGGGGGGTTCTTGGAAACGTTGCTGTTGTAATGTGGCCAAAAGGTCTGTCTCGCTTGTTACCTACACCTCTAAGCTTCACATTGCTGTGGGTGTTAGATGAAACACTTGCACGTCCAGAATGTCAAGTATTCCACAGATACATCAGTCTCACAGAGAGCCGTATTCCTGAAGTGACTGCTGTTCCAGTGTGAAATGTGTTTCTGGGGTTATCCATATTATATATTATCGACTTAACTTTGTGATTTCATAAGTTAACCAACTATTGACTTATGATTGCATCACATCCAATTTGTTTACAATCCAAAGCCATTAGCCAGTAAAATAATCAAAGCTCAATTGGTCTGTCAAGGAGATGACATGTAGCGTTGGAGAAGAGAGACGGATTAAAGAGAGGGTTAACCCTAACCCTAATGGTCAACATGCTGATATATCCTGACTTTTAGACGCAAAGATGGGTCAAGCTCCAGAATTCAAAGTACGGACTTGTGTTCACAAGCACACAGCACGCTGTTGACAGTTTGAGAAGATGCAGTGGTGCTGTTATTATCCAACGTTAAGTACATTTACGCCGCCTTCACATTGGCACAGTAGATATGGCTGCGAAACGACAAAGTTATTAATTTCCTATGGAGATGCACAGACCACATGCGAATGGGTCCAAACCGATGCGAATGAGTGTGGTGCTAAAAAAAAAACTCGTTCAAAAGGCCACCAGTGCCAGTGTCCTAACTTCCGCTCGGATTGTCGGATAGGAACTGTCCGTTGCCTGTTGAACGAGTTCAACCGATTTTTCTTTTGCACCACACTCATTCGCATCGGTTCGGACCCATTCACATGCGGCCTGTGAATCTCCATAGGAAATAAATAACGTTGTCGTTTCGCAGCCATATCTACTGTGCCAATGTGAAGGCGGCGTAAATGTACGTAACGTTGGACAACGCCTTGTTGTTATTTTATGTGCCCAGGGTAAGTATATTACTACTAATACTAAGTATATTTTGTTGCTATTCATTTTGTACTTTTACTGAAGTAAAAATTTGAATAAAGGACTTTCTTTCTACACTACTACTACTTTTACTGAAGTAAAAGATTGGAGATCTTCTTCTTCCTCTGTAAAAAAAAGATCTACATCTAAATCCAAGTTTTTTTTTATTGGAGACTATGTCATGTATCTGCAAGTCTGATAGGTGTGTTCATTTTTAGCAGATATTTTCAACATTAAGAGACCTGCAACAGCCTGCTTTTCAGTTATATCCTTTCACTTTGACCAATACGACATTCCAATTCAAGAAAATACAAACAGGAAATAAAAATCAAGATGCTTACGTAAAAGGCATTTTTCTGCATTTTCCTTTGCGGTTCATGGCCAAGACCACCTGTAACCCCAGGCGACTTCTTTCTTATCCATCATCCAAACAACAAAACCCTGGTTAACAACTAGAAAGCATCACTCCAGCTTTGACGGCAAAGATTGAAACAAACAGCCGAAAACAAAAGCTGTTGTTGGTGTTTGACAGCGAGCATAACGGCGCTGCTTGGGGATTTGGGCTCAGTGGCAGGGTGGAAAACTCTTTGGGACATGCGCTGGGGGTGTTGGATGGTATTCGACATCAGTCAATGCTGTTTGGGGAGTGAGAGTGGGCGGCTGGTGTCATAACTATTAGACAGGCGAGCGTTATATCTCTGGGGGGATTGAGATCTGACGAGCGGAGCGGGGTTGTTACTAGTTCTTTTTTTCAGCGCAGATGAATACAGCTGGTGATATAAAGCTTGTTCAAATTTGGCAGTGAAGAATGGGAAGCTATAGTACAGAGGAACCGCCTTCCACCAGTGTCCCTTTATCATCTTTTATGAGCCTTATCGTCTTTGCACAAAAAGTGGAGTCCTGGCATATGAGATAAATAGATCACTTTAAAAAAAAAATGTAGGATGAGGTTTGACACATTTAGAGATTTAGGATTTAGAGAAATATGTTTTGTCAGAGGTTTGGTGGTTAAGGGATGTGCTATAATTTCACTGTTGTAAGGTAAAAAGTGTATTTGGTGCAGATATTGGATTACAGATATAACCACAGATTTACTGTTTCCTCTTATTTAGTCTTACGCCTTTTTAAAAGAACATGCAAAAATCAGACATACATGCACTACTACTTCATGCTTGACACATTTGCTGCAGGCTGCTCTCTAACCCCAATTTTTTCACCAGCCGCGGCTGTGCTGCGTTCAGGCTGCGCTACGGTTTTGTACCGTCCTCTGCCACGCGCCAAACTACACCGGGAGCATCTCAGAAGCGAAGAGTCTTGCCTGCTCACTGATTTTTATTGTCTTTATAAGTATTAAGAACAACTGTGTGCTTATTAGCTACTATCCACTCTAAGCATTCCTGCAATTAAACTCCATGCCTTCTCTTTTATAGAGTTGTCCTTATAAAAAAGATCTGTGATGTCCTATTATGTTTTCCAGCTCCAAGATGAGTCTCTCGTTGTCCATGGTGTTGTAGAGGAGACATATATGATATTGGGGGATGTCTTTTGGTAAATTGACTGGATGCTCTCGCTGTTTCACTTCCTGCCCGGCTGTCCGAACGTGTAACCTTACGTGTAACCTGCCGCGTAAGGCCGGCTTCACACTGGCTGCGTGGCGTGAGCGTGGCGTTTCTGTTGCGTGGCGGCTGCGTGGTGTTTTCTATGTCTTTTCACACCAGAAACGTGTCTGACGCGGCGCTGCTGTTAGCCTTGTCTGTTCACGTGGATGTTTCCCATTGATAAAATACACTCAAGCAGTAGTGTACTTTATAGGCTACTGAATATTTCGTTCTGTATTGACAGGTGCAATATTTGAAAATCGATAATTATTTATTATTATTATTTTTTAAATTACATTTATATCTGCATTTATGTGAAAACCTAGAGAATTTTTTATATTTATATAAATTTATTAATATGTATTTGTGTCAAAATGACATATAAACATATTTTTGTATTCTATTTGCCTGGAAACGCTTCCAACACGCTTGCGTGTCGCGTGAAAAATAGGCGTCGGTCCTATTTCTAGCGTGCACGCGTTTTCGGCGTGGCTCGAGCCCCACCCGAGACGTACGCGTTACGCAGGCAGTGTGAAGGCTCTAACCTGTTAACATGGGAGCCGAAATAAAAACCGCCACGCTCACGCCACGCTCACGCCACGCTCACGCCACGCTCACGCCACGCTCACGCCACGCTCACGCCACGCTCACGCCACGCTCACGCCACGCTCACGCCACGCAGCCAGTGTAAAGCCGACCTAACGCTTCTGGGACGCTGCGTGGCGCGGCTGGTGGAATATCAAACATTGACTTGAATGGCTGTGATTGCCTGCAGGGGTTGCTGCATCCGGAATGCAGTGCGGTGGAAAATAGGGTTAAGATTGGAGCTGACACTCAGTTGTATTGTGTTGCATTTATATGTGGGAGACTTCAACTTCCACCTCAGAAGCTCACAGTCAGCTGCTGAGCAACAGGCATTTTTAATGAAAGATGCTCCCAAATTTACACAGTTGTGTTCAGTTATTTCACCTAGTGTGTTTTCTAGGTTTTTCATTTAAGCTTAAATTTTTTCATGATCAGCATTTACCAACCAAATAAACATTACTAACAATTCATGTAAACCATAAAAGGTTGTATGTACGGTGTCTCAAAGAGAACTATTTTCTATTAGTACTTTAACACCTAACCTTTTCGTAGAAGTTCAAATGAACTGAATTGGTCGTTTGTCCATTGGGATTGGTTTGTTTAGCCTTGTGTGAAGCCAGGGATGGGCAAAGACATTTGGAGGGCTATTGCTCTAACCCCCAGGTTCAGTTCAAAGCAACACAGGAGAAGCCCCCTTCCTTCCTTAAATAGAATTATTAGAATCAGAATTTAGCAACTTTTACAGTATACTTTATTTTTCACTGCTAAGAAACACAACTGAACACTGGAAGCGCTTTCGGGGAAGGACAGCCTCGTAAATATAAATGATCTCTCTTTCTGTGTTGAAGGTCACAACACACGAACTTTAAAATACTTTAATACTTTAAAACGTTCTGCTCAACAGCCTGCAGACTAAAACAAATTTAAAGTGACACATCCTTTTTTTTTTATGGAAATTCAGAAGTTGAAATCGATGTTGGAAATTGACTCATACAAATAAAACCACATCCATTCTTCACAAACACTCCTGAGTGGCATACCGGAGTTGGGGTTTGAACCCGCATCTCCTGGTTGTCTGCTAGCGTCCTTCCCCATTGGACCATATCTGGGGGTGATCAACGTGCAGAGAAACAAAGTTTGTCTTTTCCTTTTGTTGCCCTTAAAACCCTCTTAATCATGCAGATAATCCATTAAAAAAAATCTTAAATGTGGGCAACAATAATACCTGTGCATGTTCCTGGTGAAAGCTGTCAATCGAACTCGTAGGTTCTTCTTCAAGTGAGGCTCGTTGGTCTAGGGGTATGATTCTCGCTTCGGGTGCGAGAGGTCCCGGGTTCAAATCCCGGACGAGCCCTTTAATTGATTGGATCAATTGATGGATTATCCTGTCTGCCCATCTAAGACATAGAACCCCACACACATCCTTAGGGCTAAATTATCTATGATGTGTGCGCATAACTGTATGTGAGAATTAACAAAGTTTAAAACCATCTCATTAACATACAAAGTTATGCAATACCATCTTGCATAATCATGGTAATGCTTACACACGTTAGCACGTGAGTGTGGGGATTTCCCCCGATTCATCAGAAAGTGAAATGGAGTTAAAACCGGTGTGTATTAAGCTTTTGTCCTGCTACATGTAATTTACATTTAGTAAAATGAATGGAATATAGAGTGACTATAGCCCTGTGTCTATTACAGTACAACATTGATTCTCTTTTCTCCCAGCTTGTAAACACACCTGCCCAGTTGCTGTCTGTATAATTAATATAATATAATTAATGAATCATTTCTGTGTTGGCTCTTTGTGACATCAGAGATGATAAATAAACATCACTCCAGTCACAAAAATGTGATTTCCCCATGTGGTTCCATTATGCGCTGATGATGCTTGAATATAATCGCCAAAACTAAATGCCAAATATGAGTTAATGCTTACAGCTTTTGTAGCCACAGTGGCTTTTTACAAATAGTAAAAGAACATTAACAATGATATGTTTTAACTACTGGTGTGACTATACAGTTTGCTTTGGTAAAAACAAAGCTATTAATTCAGAAATTGACATCAAATAGTATCCACAAATTTGGCACATTTTTTACAATAAGTTAGCCTGACAAGCCAGACCCACATTAAGATGTTGGGTCTGGGAACTCACCATTGACAGGGCTCAATCCGAGGGGCGGGATGAACAGTTGTCTTCCAAATTCCCTCTGCACGTAATAGGATAGCGCTACAACCAGGCAGAGCAACGAAGAAGGTAGCGAAGCTAATTGATAGATTAAACTTTTGCCGTATCCGGTCGGCAAAACTCCGAACATATCTTCCTTTTTTAAGAATGATTCTGTGCCGTTCTTTGTTCTTTTCTCAAAGAAAAGCTTAACTCCAGAAGATTGCTGTTCCCAGCAGCAGCAGCCATAAGCCCGCCCACCGACTCTATACATGATGTGATTGGCCTGACCAGAATTTGGCTTTTCCAGCTCGCAAGCCAACAGAGAGTGCCTAGACCCCCCTGGCTGCAAAATAAATTTGCTGCCAATACTGTATGTGAAGTCTCTTTTATATAGGCCTTAGTGGTCCCCTAATACTGTATCTGAAGTCTCTTTTATATAGGCCTTAGTGGTCCCCTAATACTGTATCTGAAGTCTCTTTTATATAGGCCTTAGTGGTCCCCTAATACTGTATCTGAAGTCTCTTTTATATAGACCTTAGTGGTCCCCTAATACTGTATCTGAAGTCTCTTTTATATAGACCTTAGTGGTCCCCTAATACTGTATCTGAAGTCTCTTTTATACAGACCTCAGTGGTCCCCTAATACTGTATCTGAAGTCTCTTTTATATAGGCCTTAGTGGTCTCCTAATACTGTATCTGAAGTCTCTTGTATATAGACCTTAGTGGTCCCCTAATACTGTATCTGAAGTCTCTTTTATATAGGCCTTAGTGGTCCCCTAATACTGTATCTGAAGTCTCTTTTATACAGACCTCAGTGGTCCCCTAATACTGTATCTGAAGTCTCTTTTATATAGACCTTAGTGGTCCCCTAATACTGTATCTGAAGTCTCTTTTATACAGACCTCAGTGGTCCCCTAATACTGTATCTGAAGTCTCTTTTATACAGACCTCAGTGGTCCCCTAATACTGTATCTGAAGTCTCTTTTATATAGGCCTTAGTGGTCCCCTAATACTGTATCTGAAGTCTCTTTTATATAGACCTCAGTGGTCCCCTAATACTGTATCTGAAGTCTCTTTTATATAGGCCTTAGTGGTCCCCTATCTGAAGTCTCTTTTATATAGACCTTAGTGGTCCCCTAATACTGTATCTGAAGTCTCTTTTATATAGGCCTTAGTGGTCCCCTAATACTGTATCTGAAGTCTCTTTCATATAGACCTTAGTGGTCCCCTAATACTGTATCTGAAGTCTCTTTTATATAGACCTTAGTGGTCCCCTAATACTGTATCTGAATTCTCTTTTATATAGACCTTAGTGGTCCCCTAATACTGTATCTGAAGTCTCTTTTATATAGGCCTTAGTGGTCCCCTATCTGAAGTCTCTTTTATATAGACCTTAGTGGTCCCCTAATACTGTATCTGAAGTCTCTTTTATATAGGCCTTAGTGGTCCCCTAATACTGTATCTGAAGTCTTTTTTATATAGACCTTAGTGGTCCCCTAATACTGTATCTGAAGTCTCTTTTATATAGGCCTTAGAGGTCCCCTAATACTGTATCTGAAGTCTCTTTTATATAGAACTTAGTGGTCCCCTAATACTGTATCTGAAGTCTCTTTCCCGAAATTCAGCCTTGGTGCAGAATTACAGCCACTAGAGCCAGTCCAGGGCTTGACATTAACTTTTTGAGGCACTTGTCCTTCGGACAAGTACATTTACGTTTCACTTGTCCATGAACAAAAGTCACTTGTCCGGGTAAAGATTAATCATTTTATAATTTTTTTTATGTTTTGCTAATGCAGAATTTGAAGAAACCATTGAAAGCATCCAAACACTATCAACATTAATACAATTCAGTTTAAACAGTAGAAACAAATGTGTCCCAAGAATAGATTTCCCCTTCAACAAGAAAAAAGGATCTCAAGACTCATAATACAAAGTTATACTTTGCACGCCGGTGTGCAGAAGTTAATATATTGAGATTCTAAGTGAATATTTTAAAGTTTGTCATTACTTTCAGATTTCTAGTCAATATTCTAAGTTACTATGTCAATATATTGAGATATTTTGAGATATTGAGTCAATATATTGAGATTGTAAGTCAATATTTTGAATGTTCTCATTGCTTTGAGATTCTTAGTCAATATTCTGAGTTACTAAGTCAATATATTGAGATACTGAACCAATATGTTAAGTTACTAAGTAAATATATTACGATACTAAGCCAATATATTGAGATTAAGTCAATATTTTATAGTTTCTCATTACTTTGATATTCTTTGTTTATATTCTGAGATACTGAGTCAATATATTGAGATACTAATTCAATATTTTGACCAGAGGTAGTGGTGACTTGAACTTATACTATATCTAAAATAATTTTGTAGACATAACAATGGATTTTGCCACTAAATGTTGGTGTCAACGTTTTTTTTTTTCTTTCTTTCTACAATTTCACTTACCAAGGGATCCTTTAAAAAGGTTTAGCTACTTTACAGTTGATTATTACCTGATATTTAATCCGCTACAAACGAGTAGCGGAGCAGCTAGTAACGTTACGAGGCAGAGAGCCAGCCGTCAAGAGTCAAATTAACTTCATGCTTCATCCGCACAAAGCACACTTCTATCGCCACGAGTGACAGCTTTATTCGGCTCGTTTTCTGTGAACGATGTGGGGACGGAGTAACGTTAAAGCGTAGTTAGCATGCTAACGTTAGCTAACTAACACCGGCTGCCTGTATCGCTTACAGAGAAGGAGCTGAACAGTGGGCTGGGTCTAACGTCAGCGGTCCGCTCTCCCGCTGCTGCTGGGTCTAACGTTAGTTAATGTATTTGTTTCAAATCGGTAAAGTAAAATCTGTAACATAAACGGAATGAGTGGCACATAATAACGTATATAATGCTTCATCCACACAAAGCACATTGCTATCGCCACGAGTGACTTCTGTTTTCAGCTTGTTTTCTGTGAACGATGTGGCGAGGAGGTAACGTTAAGGTGGAGTTAGCAAGCTAACACCGGCTAGCTCGCCGTGCTTTCATGCTGCTTCGCTTTCGGAGAATGCGCTGAACAGCGGGCTGGGTCTAACGTTAGCTGCCCGGGATTGTGGGGTAAAATATGTATTTGTTTCAATTCTGTAACATTGACGAAATGAGTAGCATTTTGATTTGTTTGAGTTTTAACTTGTCCAGTGGGGCAAGTAAATTTCTCTTCCACTTGTCCTACAAAAAAATCCACTTGTCCCGGACAAGCGGACAAGCCTTAATGTCGAGCCCTGCAGTCCCACAATGAGCTTTCCTTATGTGCCATTTCTGTGTCTGTAGCTTTAAATGCTATTGAGTGCTATTGAGGAGGAGAGGGGGGGAGGGGGGGGGAGAGGGGGGGCAAGGTGGAGGGTGGGAGTGAGGCTTTGACCAACTGCCACTTTGCTCGTTTGAAAGCCATGATGTCTCTCTCTCATGGGTGGGCCAAATTCTCTGGGCGGGCAAATCAGAGAAAGGGGAGGTAACCTTTCTCCTTATTTCCTCATAAGGAGAAGATTCCAGATCGGCCCATCTGAGCTTTCATTTTCTCAAAGGCAGAGCAGGATACCCAGGGCTCAGTTTACACCTATCACCATTTCTAGTCACTGGGGGGCCATAGGCAGGCTGGGGGAATGCATATTAATGTTAAAAAAAAACTCATGAAGTGAAATTTTCATGGGACGTTTTACAAAAAAGGCAAGCTTTCTGAACGTTTTCATTTAATTTCCTGCTGGGAAATTATTCTCATCCTCTGTCTTGTTTGTTTTTCCCACAGAGCTGATTTCTGTGTCTACAAAACATCTAGATAGATAGATAGATAGATAGATAGATATACTTTATTTATCCAGAAGGAAATTAAGGTGTCCAATAGCTTATACACATCATACATACACATAGGCACACAGACATATGACATCCACGCACACATACAGTACAGGCCAAAAGTTTGGACACACCTTCTCATACGTTTCTTTATTTTCATGACTATTTACATTGTAGATTCTCACTAAAGGCATCAAAACTATGAATGAACACATGTGGAATTATGTACTTAACAAAAATGTGTGAAATAACTGAAAACATGTCTTATATTTTAGATTCTTCAAAGTAGCCACCCTTTGCTTTTTTTGATAACTCTGCAAACCCTTGGTGTTCTCTCAATGAGCTTCATGAGGTAGTCACCTGAAATGGTTTTCACTTCACAGGTGTGCTTTGTCAGGGTTAATTAGTGGAATTTTTTCCCTTATTAATAAAAAAGCAAAAGGTGGCTACTTTGAAGAATCTAAAATATAAGACATGTTTTCAGTTATTTCACACTTTTTTGTTAAGTACATAAATCCATATGTGTTCATTCATAGTTTTGATGCCTTCAGTGAGAATCTACAATGTAAATAGTCCATCCATCCATCCATCCATCTTCGTCCGCTTATCCGGTGTCGGGTCGCGGGGGGAGCAGCTCCAGCAGGGGACCCCAAACTTCCCTTTCCCGAGCAACATTAACCAGCTCCGACTGGGGATCCCGGCGTTCCCAGGCCAGGTTGGAGATATAATCCCTCCACCTAGTCCTGGGTCTTCCCCGAGGCCTCCTCCCAGCTGGACGTGCCTGGAACACCTCCCTAGGGAGGCGCCCAGGGGGCATCCTTACCAGATGCCCGAACCACCTCAACTGGCTCCTTTCGACGCAAGGAGCAGCGGCTCTACTCCGAGCTCCTCACGGATGACTGAGCTTCTCACCCTATCTCTAAGGGAGACGCCAGCCACCCTCCTGAGGAAACCCATTTCGGCCGCTTGTACCCTGGATCTCGTTCTTTCGGTCATGACCCAGCCTTCATGACCATAGGTGAGGGTAGGAACGAAAACTGACCGGTAGATCGAGAGCTTTGCCTTCTGGCTCAGCTCTCTTTTCGTCACAACGGTGCGATAGATTGAATGCAATACCGCACCCGCTGCGCCGATTCTCCGACCAATCTCCCGCTCCATTGTCCCCTCACTCGCGAACAAAACCCCAAGGTACTTGAACTCCTTCACTTGGGGTAAGGACTCATTCCCTACCTGGAGAAGGCATTCCATCGGTTTCCTGCTGAGAACCATGGCCTCCGATTTAGAGGTGCTGATCCTCATCCCAACCGCTTGACACTCGGTTGCGAACCGATCCAGTGAGTGCTGAAGGTCGAGGCCGATGATGCCATCAGGACCACATCATCTGCAAAGAGCAGCGATGAGATCCCCAGCCCACCAAACTGCAACCCCTCCCCACCCCGACTACGCCTCGATATCCTGTCCATAAATATTACAAACAGGATTGGTGACAAAGCGCAGCCCTGGCGGAGGCCAACCCTCACCTGAAACGAGTCCGACTTACTACCGAGAACCCGGACACAGCTCTCACTTTGGTCATACAGAGATTGGATGGCCCTGAGTAGAGACCCCTCACCCCATACTCCCGCAGCACCTCCCACAGTATCTCCCGGGGGACCCGGTCATACGCCTTCTCCAAATCCACAAAACACATGTAGACCGGTTGGGCATACTCCCAGGCTCCCTCCAGGATCCTTGCGAGAGTGAAGAGCTGGTCCGTTGTTCCACGACCAGGACGGAACCGCATTGTTCCTCCTCAACCCGAGGTTCGACTATCGGCCGAACCCTCCTTTCCAGCACCTTGGAGTAGACTTTACCAGGGAGGCTGAGAAGTGTGATACCCCTATAATTGGCACACACCCTCTGGTCCCCCTTTTAAAAAGAGGAACCACCACCCCAGTCTGCCACTCCTTTGGCACCGTCCCAGACTTCCACGCAATGTTGAAGAGGCGTGTCAACCAAGACAACCCCTCCACACCCAGAGCCTTGAGCATTTCTGGACGGATCTCATCAATCCCGGGCTTTGCCACTGTGTAGTTGTTTGACTACATCAGTGACTTCCGCCTGGGAAATCGACGACAATCCCCGTTATCCTCCAGCTCTGCCTCTAACATAGAGGGCGTATTAGTCGGATTCAGGAGTTCCTCAAAGTGCTCCCTCCACCGCCCTATTACCTCCTCAGTGGAGGTCAACAGTGTCCCATCCTTACTGTACACAGCTTGGATGGTTCCCCTTCCCCCTCCTGAGGTGGCGAACAGTTTTCCAGAAACACTTTGGTGCCGACCGAAAGTCCTTCTCCATGTCTTCTCCAAACTTCTCCCACACCCGCTGCTTTGCCTCTTTCACGGCAGAGGCTGCAGCCCTTCGGGCCCTTCGGTACCCTGCAACTGCCTCCGGAGTCCTCCGAGATAACATATCCCGGAAGGACTCCTTCTTCAGTCGGACGGCTTCCCTGACCACTGGTGTCCACCACGGTGTTCGTGGGTTACCGCCCCTTGAGGCACCTAAGATCCTAAGACCACAGCTCCTCGCCGCAGCTTCAGCAATGGAAACTTTGAACATTGTCCACTCGGGTTCAATGCCCCCAGCCTCCACAGGGATGCACGAAAAGCTCCGCCCGGAGGTGTGAGTTGAAAGTCTGTCGGACAGGGGCCTCCTCCAGACGTTCCCAATTTACCCGCACTACACGTTTGGGCTTACCAGGTCTGTCCAGAGTCTTCCCCCACCCCTGACCCAACTCACCACCAGATGGTGATCGGTTGACAGCTCTGCCCCTCTCTTCACCCGAGTGTCCAAAACATACGGCCTCAGATCAGATGAAACAATTATGAAATCGATCATTGACCTTCGGCCTAGGGTGCTCTGGTACCAGGTACACTTATGAGCATCCCTATGTTCGAACATGGTGTTCGTTATAGACAATCCATGACTAGCACAGAAGTCCAACAACAAACAACCACTCTGGTTTAGATCAGGAGGCCGTTCCTCCCAATCACGCCTCCAGGTGTCTCCATCATTGCCCACGTGTGCGTTGAAGTCCCCCAGCATAACAATGGAGTCCCCCACTGGAGCCCCATGCAGGACTCCAGTCAAGGTCTCAAGAAGGCCGAATACTCCGAACTCCTGTTTGGTGCATATGCACAAACAACAGTCAGAGTTTTCCCCCACAACCCGCAGGCGAGGGAGGCGACCCTCTCCCCACGGGTAAACTCCAACACAGCGGCGCTCAGCCGGGGGCTTGTGAGTATCCCCACACCCGCCCGGCGCCTCACACCCTGGGCAACTCCGGAGAAGAAAAGAGTCATGAAAATAAAAAGGAAATGCATTGAATGAGAAAGTGTGTCCAAACTTTTGGCCTGTACTGTACATACTACAAAAATACAAAGGAAGATATCAATAGTGTGCCCTTACAGTACAATTAGATTGCTTAAAGGAGCGGTCTAGAAAAAATGCAGAAAGGTGCAATGGTATCATAGTGCAAGAGAGTGTCAGTGCAAGTACATTTCCCATGCAAATTCTATATCTATTCAAGTACAACAGGCTACACAATATATCAAAAATAGAATAATCATTACTTAACTAAACATTAGTAAACACTAGTAAAAGCCTTAAAGAAAAGTTAAAGTTAAAGTTGAAAACTGTGCATACAGACCAAAAGACAGTGTGGTGTATTGACCATACAGGCAAGCTAGCAAAATGGGCAGGTGGCTAATATAGCCAGTAAGGGAGTCAAACAGTGCCAATCAGTCCAGTCCAGGGTAGACCGGGGTAGTTTATGTGTATCTCGGGGTAAATTTAGAATACTCCTGCAGTGTGTACAGGTAGAAAGCGGCTCACATTAGGATGACAGTGTAGTAGCTGAGCTTTCATGCGTTATATAAATCATCATCCTTGGGCTGTTAAATGTAAAAATGCAGATGGTGCACTTCCAGTAAGTTTCTGTGGTAAAATTAGAAACTTTCAAATAAAGTGGCAAGATGGCTGAAGAGCTGGAATCAAATAAAAAAATGTGTTGCCCGCACTGAGTAGCCCATACTTTGTAGCACAGTGTATGGAGAACATCTGTAGTTCATTTTCTCTGGTCCAAATCAGTTTATTTTTTATTGATTTAATTTGTAAACTTTGAGCGATTTGCCCTTCGGTTCGGTTTAGTTTCACACCTGAAAAAATCCAAGCGTACCAAAATGCGTCATTACGAACCACGCAAGAACGTTCACTCCGTTTATGGGTCAAATGTGTCTGGGGCAGGGGGAAAGAAAATAAATACAGGAAGAAAGTCCTGTGTTCTGGACTAGTGTATATTTATTGCATCTCCTTGGTAAAACCAGCTCATTTCATTTAAATGATCAAGAGTTTCGAGAGTGTCTTCTCTGCTCTGACGCCGTCTGTCTCCAACTTTAGCAGCGGCTGGCTTGATCGCGGAAATGGGAGTGACTGCAGTCCACAGTATTTCTGTAAGAGAAACATTGTAAGCTGCTACAGTTTGCTGCTCTGCTGCATCGCGGATTGCAAAGCACACCTGACAACAGGAGACATTTAGCTCAGACTTGCAGAGTACACAGTCGGTGCAGTTCGAGGTCGGATCACGTTCTCACCACAAACTATCTGCTCCAGAGTTCGATTGGAGGCGTACCGAGATCTCCGCTTGTTTGGTCCGCTTTGGTGCGCATCCGAGTGCAAACCAACCGCACCAAAGGGGGAAATTAACTTCATTCAACTGAACTAAATGAGGTAGGTGTGAAAGCCCCTGTAACCAGGTAAGAACCTAAACAAGTAGGGCAGAGGGAGAGGATATGTTAAATGAAACTGTGTACTGTACAGGGTGTGTTTCTTCCAGGTTCGGCTACTACCCATGGCTCGTTGGGTAGATTTATGCGTCAGGCATGTTAACATGAGAAAGCATGCTGCTCTCTTCCAGCAAGCATCCCATTACACACACACACACACACACACACACACACACACACACACACACACACACACACACACACACACACACACACACACACACACACCAAAATGGGCCTCTGTGCTTCCCATCTCAGCAACTTGTGACTGAACTCATGAGAGTAGAGAGTAGGTACTCACAGTAGTCTCTCTCTCTCTCTCTCTCTCTCTCTCTCTCTCTCTCTCTCTCTCTCTCTCTCACACACACACACACACACACAAAAAAACAGATGGAAATGGAAATATGGCTACAACTCGTAAAATTAACCACTTTCAAAATAAAACAACGTTGACTTGAAACCTGCACACTGAATACAGCCACTGCTGAGAGCACTGAAATCCTGGAGTGTAAATGAAGAAGATGAATGGCATACAGCGCCGTCACTGTCATGGTAGCCTTCCCACAACTCCCCCCCACCTCCACACAGTGTGTTTTATTACAATCAGTACCCGTGTCTGCTTGCGCTGGGGAAAATGTGCAAGAAATAATGATCTGGATGGTCTTGGGGGTCTGGATTGAAGTGTTCCTGTAAGAATTCTAGTGGTGTAAGCAATTTATTTCTTAACACATAGTTCATATTGTTTAAGACACCCCATATATCTGCCAAGTGTGATGGGAAATATGGCTTTAATACAGCATCGAGCACACTAGGGGACAGGGAAATATTTCTAACCCCACCCCCACCCAACCACCCACCATCCAAGAGACGGAGAAACTGAGCATTAAGAGAAAACACACACTAAATGACCACACGTTGGTTTACTTTCCCGATAAATGGATTTCTTTGTATTAATATAGATGAAGTTACTGTATAAAGCACAACAGGTTTATAGATTATGCAAAGGTTATGTGTTTTAGACAAGCAGAACTATTTGATTGTTATATTGTATGCATTTTTGCATAAAATCTGACCTAACCTGAGTATTATAGGCATTTTATTCTAATAGGATGACTTTTCTTCTTGTTCACCAGTGGAGTCTCACTTCACATATTCTAATAATGGAAAACGTCCGTACCAACAAACAAATCAGATTCCTCAGGACACTCCCTGACTTCACGATGGCCGTGGTCAGCTGGCAGGACAGGGGCATGACCTGTGCATGACCTGCATACGTGGGGCATGACTTGGGCACATAGGGCATGACGGGCACGTGGGGTATCACCCGGGCACGTGGGGTATCACCCGGGCACGTGGGGTATCACCCGGACACGTGGGGCATGACCTTGGCATGTGGGGCTGCTTTTGTTATAGGGTGGCGGGGTCACTTTTTGCTGCTATCAGAGGACATCAAACCTCATTTAGCTACTTTCCTAAAGGTAGCCAATTTGCAGCATTGCAGCAGGTGGGCACTTAACAAATATCTCAGTAAATCTTTTCTTATTTTGCCAGGGTGGGACTGCCTTACCCAACATTGGCCAGTATCTGTATGATATATAATTTATGACGATATGGAATGGGGTGAGACCCATGGCTTCTGGCTTTGCGCAGAGTTCAGTTTGATTGAACAATGACAACGCAAATTTGCAGTGCTCTCCAATATCCAGCCAGGTTTGAGGGAATGACCTCTCAGTCAGGATATACTGGATGTTCATACTGTGTCACAACTTTAGGAAGGAAGAGCGGATAAGCAGGAAGCAGGTGGAGTTCAATTATTTAAAGAGGTGCTATGCAGTTTTGGCCATTTCTTCGCCGTTTTCCTGCTTTTGACTCATTTCTCTACAGAGCTCCCCCCTAGCTTCAGAATAGATATTTGGCAGCTCCTATATTTACTCGTGTCTGACTCCTCGGTCGGTCAGTTTGCCGTTTCCTCTTTCTCTGTTCCTCCGACAACGCTTTCCTAGCTTTCCTGAATGGGCGTATGTGTGCAGTACCGTGATGCAATTTGTTACATCGATATCACGCGATACTTCCTGACGCTGAGGCCGGAGGCTCGCCGGCCGAAAGCTGCAATGGGGGTTTTTCCGCTCACAGGCGCTACGGGGAAGTGAGACGACCACCACTCAATGCGAAAAAAGTCACATAACCATTCCAATGACTCCGAAGCTTTTCAGTTAAGGTAAATTGAGCTAAAAAAAACTGCATAGTTCCCCTTTAATTAAGTAAAAGCTCAAGCCACTGTAAACACAGAAACATAGGGAAACTGATCGCTAGAAATGGACAAGACGAGCTGACACTAGACAAATGGAGCACACAGACTAAATACACAAGACAACGAGGATGGTAACGAGGGACAGGTGACATGAGGGCTGATGAACAGGTGAAACACATCAGGGCGGGGCAGCCAATCCCAAAGGCGGGAAAACACACAAGGCAGGAAGACATGACACATGAGGATGACCCTTCAAAATAAAACAGAAAACAGACTAAACAAAACTGGATTATGACAAGCTGCAGAGAAGACAAGTTGTTTGGCTGCAGTGAGTGCAAGAACAGTGACTGACAGTTACTGGCAGTAAACTATTTGAAAAATCCTGTATTTTGTGGACTGCAGTTGTCCTCCATGTTATGTTTACATCCCTACCCATGCTATATTCTGTCCCCTCCTGCTTTTTTGGCCAAACCACGCGAGTGAATTTGGGATTTCGGTCTGACTGTGCCGTTAGTGGTGATGTCAGTTTTTCAACACAGCAGAGCAAGAACTATTACGGGAAAGGTATGCTGAGTTTGAAACAATAATTAAAATGCCAGGGAACACCTCAAAGTCTGCAAAAGCCAGGAGAGAGGGCTGACAAAAAGTAGCAGACAAATGAAATGCGTAATTGTTCCATGTAATGGTTATATCACTTATTACAGTATATAGTCTTGTATTTTAATAATTTCCTAACTGCTTAATGTCAGAGCCAGCTCAGGACCCACTAGAACATGGGAACAAGTAAAAGTGAAGAACAAGAATATTCTTCAAACTGGTAATCTTTTCTACTTCTACTGTTTAGTCTCTTTTACCCAAAAACATTTTAAATAATGTGTTTGTCTGTTTATAACAGCAACCAAGAAACAAACAGGTGGTGGTCCTGCACCCCCCACATTATACCCCGGCAGAAGAGCTGGCCCTTGGGCTAAATGAGAACCGACCCATTGTGGAGGGCATCCCTGGGGGCAGCTCTTCCTTAGACCTAAAGACAGGGACCAATAACAGCAAAACCTTAATTACAGGTAAATGAGTTTTAAATCATCTTGCTACACTGTAAATAATTTGTTGCTGCATTAAATTAAGTATGTCTATAATCCAAATGGCTGGTACAGTCATTTCAACAGATACATATTGAGTCAATTGCTTTGACTTGTGAAGGTGAAAACTGCATAACTTAATGTACAAATGTTTTGCAATATGTTATTGATCATATTTTTTCCTAGTGTAGTTCATTGTAATGCCAAAACTTTACATCAAAATCAAAGAAAGTGCAACACTTTGTAATACCCATTTTTATTTTGCACAGGACAGTGAAGAAACCCTCTCAGATGACTGTCCTTTGGAGGAAGTGCTTGTAAGTGCATAAATAACTTTATTTCTAATTGTGTGCATATTATTTCTGACTGCAATATGAGTTGCAGGAGGAAACGCCGACAGATAGGCCTACAGCACAAAGTGATACAGAGGTGGGCAGTCTACTTTTCCTTTTTATTTCTGTTGCATGAGGCTTGTGTTAATTTCTTTTTTTTTTTTTTTTTTTTTTTTTTTTAAATGGCTGATATCCATACCCTATATAAACAGAATCTTCAACAGAAAATTGAGTATTTTGACCTTAAAAAACAAAAATTAAGGGGAGAAATAGAACTTGACACCTTAAAGAAGACAATACTGGCACTAGAGATTGAGTTGCTTCAAAAGGAACTTCAGAGTAAGTGCTAAAACACTATTTTTCACAAAGAGTACTATTGCTAACCTTGGATAACAATATATCTTATTGCAGGCAAAAGATGACCATCACTGGCTTTTCAAAACAAACAATAATTGAAATACAACTCAATGAACTAAGCATGTTGTCTTGTCTTCTATTTTTCATTTAATGAAGGTTTTTGTGTGTAAAAATAAAATAAAAAAAAAATAAAATAAAAAATGGTGTTCCACAATTCTGTCCCGTGCAGCTCTGCCACTAGGTTGGTCCAAGTGCACTGGCTGGAGGTCATCATCAAGCTGCACCTCCACCACAGGGGTCCTCTCCTTTCTGATGGTGGCAATATTGTGGAAGATGGGACATGCAACAATAATGTCACAGGCCCTGTCAGGTGCAACCCTCAGACCCTTCAGACACTGAAATCTTCCCTTTAGTTGCCCAAAGGTCATTTCAATGCGTGCCCTTGTCCTGGCTAGAGCTGTATTGAAACGGGTTTGTGGTCCAGGGTTTGGGTCAGGGAATGGCGTCATGAAGTACTGCCTGCAGGCATAGCCCCTGTCACCAAGCAGGATCCCGTCGTAAGCACCTGGAAAAATGCAGTTTTGTTAGGCTCAGAATAAAATTATGTAATAAAGTGAGTTTGAAATATGTTTTTTTCCTTACCACGTTCAAATAATGTGCATAAATGTGACTCTGAAAATCCTGGAGTCATGCACAGAACCAGGCCACTTGGTTTCCACATTTGTGATGTGGAACATGGAGTCGCACACCATCTAAAATATTGGTAATCAGTCGACTGCATACTTTTTGATGACATTATTTATATATATATATATATATATATATATATATATATATATTTCTAATCTGGAATATTAAGGATCATAATAGTAATTTACCTGCGCATTTACACTGTGAAATCCCTTTCTGTTCACAAAATCCCCTTCATTGGGGCCAGGTGGGGCCTTGATGGGGACGTGTGTGCAGTCTATGGCACCAATTAGGGACATTAGGGAAGCCTGAGGAACAAATACTGTAAGTCTTAGGCTACTTTTTGGCATGATCATGGTTGCATGATCTTCATTAACAATTATAATGTACCTGCAATGGCAAAAAAATTCTGCTTCACAGCCTGTGGTCTTAAGTGGCTTGGAAATACGACAAAACCCCCTAAAAACAGTTTGAGTGCCAGATAAACTTTGCGAATGGCACGACATACAGCACTTTTACACAAGTTTTCGGCATCTCCAATGGTGTAAAGCAAAGTGCCACGTGCAAAGAATCGCAAAGCAATACAAACTGTTTGTGCAGTTGTTAAAGCCCGACTCTGACGAGTTGAACTTTTAACGTGTGGCTCCAACAAGTTGATAATGTAGATAGATGAGAGCCTCCCGAGAAAAACGATATCTCTCAATCAGTAGATTATCGCGCTGCGCTAAAGGATCCTGTCGATCTCGCGAAACGCAATTAATTCGAAAAGCTCTTAGAATTATTCTGGCACCTTCTGCTCGCGAGCAGATTTAAGATTGCGCACCTGTTGCTATGACAGCAAGTCCAGGATGAGGGTTGAAGAAGCGTCTAAGAACCGAACAATCCAAGATCATGCCAAATCGCCAACAATCAAATCCAGCTAAGTGAGTTAGCGACGTACGAAGAATGGGCCCCTGGACCCTATTTCCCCATGCATTTAGTAAAAACAATCACTTTTAGTGGACAAAAATCGAACATGCACAATTGCCCCATTGGGTTACATTGCAGCCCAGTTCATGGCGGCCTGTCACAGCGTTCTCGCTCAATACTGGACCACTTTTAAACATTTTGGTCATCTCAGTCTATATGACACAAACGCATGGGGAAATCGGTTCCAGGTAAAAAAAAAACAACAACCCCAAATTACCCTTTAGGGATTGGGGTTTTGAATGCACTTTTGACGCCCAAGCACAGAGATCTGCCAGTCCCCAACCAGTGATCACTGCTCTACTACTACTCTTCACAGTGCAAGTTAGTGTGTCAGAGGGGTGACCTGGTCAAGAGATCAGCAAGGTGCCACGAGATCGATTTGGGTAAGTGTGTGTGTGCGTGTGTGTGTGTATGCGCATGCAAAGGCAGTGTGTGTAGGAGGAAGAAGAAGCTTATTATTGGGGATGAGCTGTATAATATGAGTCACTGTTGTGTTAATGGACTCACACCAAAGATAAAACCAGGTACCAGCATGGCCTCCATACCTGCACCTCCACCCACTCACCCTCCTGCCCTTCCCTCCTTTTTTTGGGTAAAACTTTGCGTAAAAAAAAGAAGAAAAAAAACTCTTTTGTTTTATCCCCTTTGTTAGCGTCGTATCTGTTCGCCCAAGGGTCGTTTAGCAGGAAGAGAGGGAGGTGAGGGGTGAGAAAGTAGAAAATGGGGGTAAGAATGGGATGGGCTGGTGGCTGGGGGAGGGCAGAGTAAACAGGCAGTAATTAAGAGCAGAATATTCGCCATCATTGCAGTTTTTATCACGCAAAGGACTGCTTCAGAGGCAGTATTTTTTTTCATTCTTTCTCTACACCCAAGGCTAATTTTCCCACACGTCAGCCACTCTCCACTGCCACTGTAAAGCAGCGGAGAGTCACTGTGTGGGTGTGTGTCTAGTTTTGTGTGTGTGTGTATATGTCTGTCTGTGTGTGTGTGTGTGTGTGTGTGTGTTTGTTTTGCTGGGGCCCTGGGCATCTTTAACGCCAATTAAGAAAGGGGCCAGAGAAACCAACCCCAGCTGAACTAGCAAGCGCTGACAGGGAGGAACTGAGGAAGCAGGCAGAGAGGAAGGAGGGACAAACCCATATCTGGGTTACATTATTATCATCATTATTAGACATACATATTACCAGAGAAGTTATTATAGTACAGTGTGGTCGGATTTAACTCAACAGTTTTAGTCAAACATCCAATGCCATTTCTTTTCTAATATTGTATTAATTTGTGTAGTTGCTATATGGTTTTGGCAAAGTGAGTTTTTGTGTCAAAGAAATACTTTTTTCCTACATTTAAGAACGGTCAGTGGTTATTCTGCCTTAACCTGTTAACATCCACCTCTTTTGCCTGATTTTCGCCTATTTCTCGTTCCCAAAGGGATAAGCTTATAACAGAAGAACTGCAAGGCCAAAATATATGTATGAGGCTTCATTTGAAACCTAAAGTCTTCTACTCTAGGGACATGTGCTTGATTAGCATGCAATTAAAACACAACATACACTACAGCAGTTCAAACATGGTTCAAAATAGTTATTTTGGTCCTGTCTAAAAAAACATAATTTTTGAAAAAAAATAACAAAAAAATACTTTGTGCCACACTATGCAGAACACAACTCATACATTCTAGACCTTGTCAAGAAGACCTCTATAAAGTTTCAGAACTCTAGTCCTAACTTAATGGGAGCTAGGGAGTTTTCAGTATTTGGTATAACAAGTGTCACCGGTGAACCAAAACCTCTCCAAAACTTCTCCAAGTGACCAAATGTTGCTAAATGCTTTTACTCACTTCTATGCTATTAGAAAAAACATAAGAAATACTTAAAATGACTTACAGAACCTTTTTACATTCATTCAAACACTGTTGATCATATTTTTTTCTCATAAATCACATGTATGCGCATGCTGGCTCTGGGAGGCGGGGCTTAGGTCTGTTACCCATTCATTTGGACTGGTTCCCATTGGATATTCCTATCATGCTATATACCGTTGGAAAGGGAATGTGATTGGCTACAACTGCCATGATTGACATGTTGATAGCCAATGACATCTTTTTCTAAGATGGCTGCTCAGAGAGAGGACGCAGCGTATTGACGCTCCACAGTGGGAGCGCTTGTTGGGCGTCCGGGGCTGTCCCGGGGTGAAAACTTAACATTAAAAGGTGGGGATAATTTCAATTTGTAGGCAGCAACCTGAGGGAAACATACCCAGCAACATGGTGCAGGGCAAGGAGAAATATATTATTTCAGACGGAACGAGATCGGCTAATGAAGTTAGCAGACAGTTAGCGGACAATTAGCATGGGTTCTACAGGACAATATTCATAACCTGGATTAATTCTTGTGAAAAAACCTTGTTATCCTTTTGATCTGTGGACACTTACGGACTAGAGGAATATAAATAAGCCAGGAATGGACGAGGATTGAGCGTTTAGGACAGCGTACAGGTAGGGAAGCATCATCATTTTTAATTTTCAAATAGCATGAGCACTAAGATCATGAATAATGCTTTGGTGCTTATGATTTCAGTAAAATGAACTAAATGATTCAATTGCAGGGAATTTTACCAATCAAACGATATACAGCATGTCCATATTGACAAAAGTTTTGAACTTTTGTGGTTAAATACTATTATGTAACACATCAGAACACGTCGGTTAACAGGTTAAGGAGGAGCCCATCCACCTAAAAAAGGTTTTTTTGTCGATCTGTTGTTCATTTGAGGGTTTTAGAGTATAATCTAATCTAAATGCTGTTTGGGTCAGAACTCCAACAGGCACCGCAACAGACATCTGAAGAGTCAAGATGATTTAAAGGATCGAAAAGGAAGACAAAACAATACTGAGAACTTATTCTGTTTTCCGTTTTCAATAATTATTGGACAATAATTGGCCGTTTTCTTATTCAAAGAGGAGACGAGCCAAAATGTTTGGAAACCACTTTTGTTTACAACCTGTCTAATCGTCTGACTGCCCTGACTGAACTTATTTTTTCATACAACAACAAGCTTTGCCTCTTCCTGTTGTTTGTATTTTTTATTTATTTTTTATTTTTTTTGCTGCTTTTAAATGTCTTATGTATCCCTGTACGGTGTCCTTGAGTGCCGAGAAAGGCGCCTTTAAATAAAAGGTATTATTATTATTATTATTATTAATAACAACTTTTAATGTTGTCTTCACTTGGCTGTTGGCAGACTTAATTGAAGTCCGATGAATATATAATAATTATACAAAATGATTCAAGTGTGTTATTGATTTCTGAGCTTTAAGTGCGACTTTAAAGGTCTATAAGTCAATTGCTCCTACATCCATACATGTACATACAATACAATACACACACACACACACACACACACACACACACACAGGAAGCAGCAGAAAGGGCTGGTACTGTAACAACAGTAGCGGGCGTAGTGCAGTGTTGCCTCAGCTTTAAGAACAGAGGCCAAGGCTGTAATTAGTTTCCTGCAGGTTCCCCGGCCCCGCTCATTTGTGTCAGCCACCCAGTAATTCTGGCTGTAATATATCTGCTCGGCCTCGTGAGTGATGGCAACGTGAAAGAGAGAGTGGAACACTGGGAGTGAGAGAGAAAGAGAGAAGAGGAGGCTGATTTGTGATGCTGGGGCCGGCTGCTTGCATTTCTAATACAATCCCGCTACAGTTATTTGTCCATCTGATATAAACATCAGAGCAGCGAAGGGGAGGGGGGGTAATATCTTACATTTCATTTTTAAATAAAAAAAAACAGCCCCCCACACAACAGCTTCATTTATATATTTGTTGCATTGAGTAGGAAGAGAGAAGAGGAAGAAGTCCCTCCCTGACCCCACCGATTCATTTTACATAGTTTTTCCTCATGAATTTGCCCTACAGTCTTTGAAAAGCAGTGGCCTTGTAGGACAAAGATGAGTGTTGCTGTATCTTGGCAGTCCATGCCAGGTTGTCTCCCTGTAATTGTTTGTAACGTCATGCATGATTTTTGAAAAGGTTATTGGGCTCCCACTCTGTGCGTGTGTGTTGGTGTAGATAGCTGGGCTGCACAGTCTCAGTGTGTCTTGCTCTTGTCGGTGTACAGAACAGATGCCGGAGGCGAGCCCCTAGGCTGCCCTCAGGGCATCATATACTCTGGAGATACACACACACACACACACACACACACACACACACACACACACACACACACACACACACACACAAATCTTGTTAATGCCTGTATTTACATAGGACCTTCTGATCAATGTCACGTGGAATAATGCCAATTCTTTGAGACAGACATAGACACCCGTAGGCCTACACCTTTTGTGCAGACAGACAGACACACACACACACACACACACACACACACACACACACACACACACACACACACACACACACACACCAATATCCGCTTTCTCCACTCTTTTCCCTCTTAAGTTGCTTTCACACAGCCTGCGTCGACCATCACGGTGCGGTGCAAACGTAGGTTTATAGGTAGTGAGGGGGGTGATGAAAAAAGATGCAGCGGCCTGTGGCGAAAAGTTGTGATGGATTGAACGTTTAGTGAAACGTAACCTGATGTCACGTTGCGGTGGCCAATCCTGTAAACCGTGATCGGACTTGTCAGTGGGTTTTGAGGCAGTGTTTGAGTCCTATACAGTGAACAGGAAACATCACTGCCTCCATCGCTGCCACAAGAAAGTTAGGCATTTCAGTGACACTCCCACACCGAAGCACAAGATCGCTGTTTCGTGTCTGAACGCCGCTTTACAGTAAGCTGCACTAACTTGCTCGAGGATGAAAGCAGCTGAGGTGTAGAAAGGTAGCTGTTAGCTCCACCTAAACACTTATTACCTGGCACTGTAGGTTCAGGCTAATTAATACCTGATTGAGTTGCCTACATGGATTTATCCTGCGTCTGTCAGTGCGCTTAGAGCAAGCCACCTATTATCACAGCCAGACTGGCTTTAGCTGGAGGTTGTGTTTTACTTTCAACACCCCGAGGTGTCATTATGGCTGTCAGAAACAAGGCAAGTGTGTGACACACATGCATACAGACTATGCACACACACACACACACACACACACTGAAAAGCACCAGGCCTATGTACACAGTTATGCAAAGTCAAGCCACTGCAGACAGATGTGTTTCTGTACTTATTGGTTGACAACATCATTTCTGTGTTACCACCTGCACTGCAAGAAGTGCTTTATTTTTTATAAATTATATATCTCCCCTGCATCTATGTCAATTCAATTCAATTCAATTTTATTTATAGTATCAAATCATAACAGAGTTATCTCGAGACACTTTACAGATAGAGTGGGTCTAGACCACACTCTATAATTTACAAAGCCCCAACAATTACAGTAATTCCCTCAAGAGCAAGCAGTAGCAGTAGCTATTGCGACAGTGGCGAAGAAAAACTCCCTTTTAGGAAGAAACCTCGGCAGACCCAGACTCTTGGTAGGCGTTGTCTGACGGGGCCGGTTGGGGGTGTGATGAACAGTGGCGATAATAGTCACATTAAAGATAATGGAACAGTGACTTTGAAGGTAGTCGTTGTAGTTCATGTCACAGCAGGACGTTGCGGGATGAAACGTGTGTATGTACCACTAATAGTAGACTGGCATCACGCGCCTACACTGCCTCTAAGCCAGCAGCCCACTCTGAGCCGGTTTGATCACAGGTAAAACCTCAGGTTTGTGTCTTTTACTCTGATCAGGTCCAGAATGGTTTCAAAGGTTGCTCGCGGGTAAACGGGTAAAAACCTGACCCATGCAGGGCAGCTTTAGCCCCAATGTGATTTGCACTTTTAGAAAGCAACTGAAGTTAGAAATGGGGTTATCTCAGCACTGGCTGAACTTCATGAAGATGGACTTTCTTCAGAGTCAGACTGTAAGTAGCATAAAAGCATGAAATGACATTTAAAAAATGCAGCACTTTCAATTGGGTATTTATACAATAAAAAACAATTGCACTTCATTATGTAAAATATGTGATTGATTGAAATCATCCAATTGATACTGATTAACTGAAGTCATTTCCATAATGGATTTAGCAATTCTTGTCCTCCAAGAGCAAGACACACAAACACACTGAGATTGACAACTGATTCAGGAGACCAATCAGCACCAGTACTTCTGGATTAACACTGTAGACCCTAATGACCATGTTCCATTGTCAAATGATTCTGCTTTCACTACCATCCATCACCCTTTCAGAGAATCAGTGCAGTGTGATATTGCCCCTTTGCGTCAACTCACTCCTACGTCGAACCATGTGCACTTTGTCCATTGAATCTCTCTCGAGTGGTGGATCAGATAAGATGGTGCCCGCTGCAACGTTCAGCTGAGGTTGAAGGCTGGAAATGTGGACTGAAGCGACAGCCAGTGCCTATCACACCACAGCAGAGGGCTGTCCATACGATCGAGCCTTGCTGTGTCTTTCTCAACCTCATAACATGTCTCCTTTCCTTTCCTGTGTCACCCATACACACTACAAACCAGGGCTGTAGTCAAGTCCACCTTTGTCGAGTCCAAGACAGGTCCAAAACCTAGTCGAGACCGAGTCAAGACCGACCCTAAATTGTGTCTGAGGTCAAAATCAAAACGACTGATGCCTGACGACTGAGGTATATGACGCAGACAGGCTAATGCCGTGGACCAATGTCAATGCGCGTTCTAGATGGATTTTGAAATAAACCAATTCCTATTTTCGGAACAAGAGTGCTTCATCAATGGTTTTGTTTCGAAGGAGGGAGTTAATTTAGAAAAAAAAGTATATAGTGCTGGAGTCGTTCAAGACCAACCCAAATATTTGGCGAGTCCAATGGCCAAGTCCGAGACAAGTACAAGTCCAAATACCAACGAGTCCAGGACAAGTCAGAGACAATAGTAAAACGTCTTGAGTCCAGACTCAATACTACAACCCTGCTACATACTGTACACAACCCACACACACACACACACACACACACACACACACACACACACACACACACACACGCAACGCATTCTTTGGTTCGGACTGGTTGTCATCAGCCCTATAATCATCGATTGCACTGCGCAGAAAAACAAACTTAGCACTTAGCTTGAAGAAAACCCTTCTTTTTTTTTTACAATGTGTAAAGAAATAAGAAAGGAGTAGGAAAGAGGAGAACAAATGAAAGGAGAAAAGAGGAGATGGGGTGGAGAGGTGAGGCGATGAGAGGAATGACAGCAGTGTGCGGCGGCGGCGGCATGTGTCACACCCTATCAGGCGACAGACGAGTGAAAGATACAGTATTGCCTCTGCCATGTTAGGAAACCGCAAACACACCAATACACACACACACACACACACACACACACAAATAGAGCAGGCCCAGCCAAGCTTATCTGGCCCCTCCACGGCTGCGCGGCCTCCATGCAGAGCAGCGGTAGATGTCGGCAAAGGCCCGGATCATTTTGGACAGTATCATTAAATGCCATGTTATTACCCGTTATGGAGTAGTGCTCTCACTCCCTGCCTCTCCCCTGGGAAGCCCATCTGATAGGTATGGAGAAGAGTGTGTGTTTGCATGCATGTCAGTGCATGTCTGCGTTGCCCTACGTGTTTGTGTCTCGCGAGCGGGTTTGACGGAGGCAAGCAGAGACAGAGGCGGTAGGGTACGGTGTCGGTCTGCGGAAATGGGATGGACGGAGTCGAGAGATGGAATTGGCATTAAATTTCCGACATGCGGCGAGGATTGACTTTGACTGGAGCGCAAGGGGGCTATTAGCTTATCTTTAAGGCCGTGTTTGTCACAGCGCTGAGGGCAGCTCCGCGAGACAGGCCGGGAGAGAGGGAGGGAGAGCCGAGCCGAGCTGAGCGTGGGCTGAACGATATGGATAGGTGAAGGCTCCCGGTGGGACTCGCTGCCTGAGCCGGCGAGCTGTGCTGGAGAAGGAGTGGAGGAGAGCGGCTAAATTGAAGGTTTATTTATCCAATTCGCTGTCAAGGTCGGCTTGTCGGCGAGCTGTCCTGTGTGTGTTCACAAAATGCCAAAATCTCGATGAATTGTTTAAAAAAAGAGAGGGAGAGAACACACTGAGGAGGGGGGGGGGAATCAATGACCTTTGGTTGCGTCAAGCTTCAAGCTGCCAGCAGCTCTTAAGGCTGTCCTTACCGGCCATTATGGTTGCCTTTTAAAAACAAGGCAGCGAAGAGAGGAGCTGTCGAGTCCAACATTGACACAAACATACACACACATGCACAGAAAGATTCCACCAACCCAGAACACACACACACGCACACACACACACACACACACACACACACACACACACACACACACACACACACACACACACACACACACACACACACACACATTACCTGCATGTACTACCTGAATGGCAATTTTCTTCGGATTGATACACATCTTACATACTGAAACACACTCAGTTAAATAACTAAAAGTTATATGATAAAAGCTATTACTAAAAGTTATTTAACTCATTAAAGACTCACACAGTAAACATGGAAGATGGAACTCTGGAGAATATCCCGCCGTGGCCGGAGGAGAAGCACATCTGCCCTGTGAAATCTAGCTGATTCAGATTCTTACTGTAAACCGAAATATGCTGCAAACAACAGCACAAAATAACGAATTAGATTTGCTCAACTGATTAGTTTGGGTCAGCCAGGTTCAGTAATAATGCACATTTCAAGTACACATGAAGTTCACCTGATTTTCCATTGCTCTGGAGGTTGTTGTCTTTGCATGAATCACGCGGCAATATGAGCTTCATCAAATTAAATCTGAAGGATGGAAAAAAAATCAAGGAAACTAATATTTGTGTGCGCAGACTTTGTTAATCTTATCTTTTTTTTATCTTTTAAAGACCTAAAAGTTCTATAACTGTTATTTAACTAAAAGTCATTTAACTGCCTGAAACCATGCACGTCGCCATAAACACTGCGTTGTTTGCATTTGCGGGGCTCAACAGACCGTTTCCATTGCTATACATGATGTAGTGTCTATCAGAAGGGCACCTACTTAGCTTTTGGATCGTTCTACATGATTGGATGGCGTAGCAGCTCCAGAAGTGAACACAAGTGCTGCTCATCACTGATAATCAGTTTATCCTTTTACATCTCAATGAATAAGAGCGGGAAGCGCCGGGCACCGGGGCTGATGGGCCATCCATGGTTCAGCTTGACTAGCTCTGGAAATGCAGGTTGAATAGGGAAAAGGGTTTTGATGTGGAGCATTAATCAGTTTGTCTTCAGCTCGAGTTGCTACTGCTGCTGCTGCTGCTGCTGCTGCCGCAGTAGTGTAACATGGCTCTCCTTTAGAGGGACCCCCTCATCAAAGTTTTGGAAGGCCTCTGTCAACGTGAAAAGAACATGACCTTTAAGATCGTATCAGCATGTTTGCTGGTGCATACACAGCCAAGGAAAGGGTTCAGTGGCCCATCAGAAAAAAGGAGAGCGGAAAAAAAACAGAAGAGAAAAGACAGGGAAAAGAAAAGAAAATTGTAATTCAGTCAGAGGGCTGTTTGAAAAAGCAGTTTGCTGACACTCAAGAGTGAGCAGCTTTAATGCCAAGGAGGAAATGAAGATGAAAATGAACTCTGCGTACACAAAGATTTGTTTTCTTGATTGTTTTTTTTTCATCCTTCAGATTTAATTTGGTAAAGCTCGTAATGGCACTCGATTCGTGCAAACGACAACCTCCAGAGCAATGGAAAATCAGGTGAACTTCATGCATACTTCAAACGTGAATTAATACTGAATTTACCAGTTGAGCAAATGTAATTAGTTATTTTGTCCTGCTGTTTGCAGCATATTTGTTTTTAAAGGTCCCTTGTTATGCTCATTTTCAGGTTCATACTTGTTTCTACTACAACATTTTACCCTTGCTTTAATGTTAAAAAACAAATCATTTGTCCCTTACTGTCTCTAAATATACCTGTTCTCACCGTCTGTCTGAAACGCTCTGTTATAGCCCCCCCTCCCAAAAAAGTCCAGTCTGCTTTGATTGGTCAGTGTTTCCGGGTCTTCCGAGTCTCTGCACCATCATTGCAGCCGGGGAATGACGCCACTGTAGCAGCACTTTCTACCTATGTACAGTATAGTATAGTTGTGACATCACAACCGTACGGAAGTCCTGACGACTCATTTAAGGGCAGAGTTTCTGAATATGGGCTGTCTGCAGTTCTCTGTGGATTGAGCTTTTTAATATTTTGTAATATTTTGTATATATTTTAAAGTTGTGGTTGTATTGTATTGTATTTTATTCTATTATTACTTCATGTATATTGTATCCTATTATTTAATATATATTCTGTATGTGTGCTGTGGGTCTGATATTTTGCTGCTGCAAAACCGTAATTTCCCATTTTTTTGGGATCAATACAAATCTATCTATCTATCTCTTTTCTCTCAATATATACATAGCTCATCAACCTGCTTTATAATGGAAATGTCACTTTTTACAATATGGGACCTTTAAATTGTGAATCAGCTACATTTTACAGGTCAGACGTGCTTCTCCACTGGCTATGCTGGGTAATTCTGGAGAGTTCCATCTTCTGTGTTTACTGTGTGTGTGTTTATTGAGTCTTATGAAGAGCTGATAGTGATGTGATGGTGGTCATCAGTCACCTCCTACACCCTGTCTACGCGTCTATGGACTGGCTGCTCACCGTCTGCTCTGTCACACACAAATACACACAGACGCAGTCACCAAATCCGCCCACGGACGCCAACGTCTGCAACACAACTACTGGAACTCAATTTCAGTGATTTGTTTCATTTTCAGTTATTTTACTGCTGTTTATCCATTTCTTTTTTTATTACTTAAAGCAGTATTAGTGGACATTGGTAATTGCTTAGGCGCTGGAAACACAACTCTGACATATTATCACCTTGTCATATTGTGGCAAAAGTGTTAGCAAACTAATTACACATACAGTCACAGAGCAACATTAGCATCCATTTGGAGCAGTGTTTCTGCCCTCCAGATGATGGTAAACCCAATATTCACTCTCCCTTTAGTTCTGTTTTGGTCTCAACCTACTCCTGAGGGAAATATGTTTTCTTAGTTAGTTCCTTAGTTCCTTACTTTGTTTGCTTGCTTTGTCTGTCTACTGTTTGGCGCTGGGCAGGTAGTAAACAGGGTCAGCTTATTAGAGATTCTTTTTTGCAAAACCAGCTGCCTGCTGCGAATGGAAAAAGGGATTGATGAGAGCGGTGAGAGTCAACCAAAACAATGAGCTGAAAGACACAAACATGCTGTGTGTTTACATTAGACATTTTAATATTGTTTTTACAATATATATATCGTCATATCACCCATCGCTAATCCAGCTAGCTAATGAATCGTCAAAATATCCGTTCTCTTTTTAGCACCATTTTGGTGTCCCTTAACTTCTGAGCTAGCACCAACTAGTCGCTAACTAGTTTGAAATAGGTAGTGTTTAGTTGTTCATCAGAGCTTTTCCACTTAAAACAAAACAGGGTCGATGAGATTGGAATTTATGGGCTGTCATTATGAAGGTGCACAGGGCTTTGAAACAAATTGAACATAGTGGGAATTGCAACTCCCAGTCATGATGCCATGAGGCCCAAAAAAGACTTCAGTTAAGTTCAGTTCAAGTTTATTGTCAACATACATATTAATACAAAGTACCACAGCAATGAAATACAATGTGCCTTAGCACTCTCTCAGCACCAGTCAATAATAACAATTTTAAAACATAGCATTTAAAAACATCTAAAATTTCCAAAAACAATATACATAAGTCTCTTGTCGCTTGATCTGACGAAGTAGGTCATTGAATCAAATCAAAGCATTGACGGCAACGCTGCTGCCAGTTCTGCCATTGTTTACCTTTTTCTTCTTCTTCTAGTCCGTAGAAAGAGCAACGTCGGTAACCTTTGCTCATTAGCGCCACCGCTTTTCAGGAGAAGACTGCAACTAGTTAGCGACCACCAGCGCAGGTATAAATACTCAGATTTGATGACGTCACATATGCACGCGCCAGCTCGGCTTCGGTTACTGTAAAACAAGCTTTACGTGGCGAAAGACACATCTGTAAATCAATGGATGCATTTTTTTGTATGAGTGTCACAAGCCCTGCGAAATGATTTGTTTTACTATCAGAATTTGATCCACTCGGGCCGACAACATTTGGAAAGTCTAGAAGAGCCGCGCGATTAAATCATTTGATCCCCATTCAAGTTAGCAGGGCAAATAAACCGGAAGTATCCAACTCTGCCGGCGGAGGTCTGTAGCGCACCTGCTCTATGGACCGCATAGTGCGGAAGCGGTGCCGATCATCTGGGTTATTTTTGTCTCCGTGAAGGCTTTATGCGCCACTGTGCAACTGTCATAGGAATGAATGGGGCTCCGCCTCGAACGCTGTATCCAGTTCTTATAACACATCAGTGCTTAAAATGGAGTCATGGAGGCCATGGAGCTAAGGCAAATAGCGATCATTTTCTGTGAGTTCATGACTACAAGTAGCCACTGTCTTTTACACAATCATTTGATCCAATGTTAATATAAAAAATGTTGATTGATCAGTGCCACTTTAATGTTTCCTTATGATTATGTATACACTAATATTGCACTCAAAATTCTTTTTTGATAACAACAACAAAAACTGCTTATTTCTCTGGTCTCGAAGTGCCAGAGCTTTTCCAATCTGTGGATTCTGACAGAAAGTTTCTTTTCAGAAGACCTTGTTCTTTCCTTTATATATGCCCTTTTTATATTGATGAAACTGTGTATCGCTTTGTTGTGAATCATGGTGCATTTCATGTTCATGGAATGAGTCTAATTCCAAATCCTGTTTCCATAATGTAATACCAGCTGTACAGCGTCTGGGAGACAAACATCTAGTCAAAGTGTATGCAGTGTGTATCCCCTCGGCATTAGAGATTAAGCTGCATTAACACATTGTTCCTACGGTCTCAGTGGTACATGGTGTGATTACTTAAAGTGCAATGCTAGTTTCTTTTCAGTTTTTCACAAAGGAAAAGTCTCTGGACGTAATGGTCCTTTTTTTTTCTCTTGAGCTGCATGCATTTCCCTTAAGCATACTGTAATTACAATTTCTTATTTTCCCTTAGCATTCTCCCTTTTTCTGTGTCAGAGTTAAGGAGAGATCGCACAATATCTCCTGTGAACATTTTCCAGGGATAAATATCCCAGGGCAGCAACAAACTCCCCCTATCTGCAATTTGCACTGGGCCGATGCAGCATGTTGAAAAGAGAAGGAAAAAAAAAATTAAATTAATAAATGGCGTCTGCTTCCATGAGCCATGCATCCCCAAAGCGATTCTGTGATCAAGATCCGTGTCACGTTCCTGCTGTTTACACCACGGGAATCTAAAGGCTCTGACGCGCCAACCCGACGGCCGACCTTCGGCAGAAAAGGCCGTCGACTGACTGCCTCCCCGAGTTGGTTAAAGAAGTGCCTCGGATCACACCGAAGTGACGCTGACTTGAGCGTACGTTCTGCACGTGTGCGAGACGTAATGCGTCTCCATAACAGCAGGCGGCGCTAATCTGTATTGAAAACCGGCAGCTGATTGGATGAACGCGTCACGTGGGTCTGGCTTCTCTGGAATTTCAACGCCAGACCATCATGGCGGCTCGTTCAGAATACGATCTCATATTTTACGAAAATAGTAATAATGATAATGAAAACATTTTAAGCGAGAAATAGGCAATGCAGATGCTGAATTTGTCTTCATTTCAGATCGACAAAAGTCAGTTTGAAAGATTTTCGTCAGATTTTGAGAGACTCTAGTCATGCTCATCCCGCTCGTCATTTCCGGGTTAGCGCTCCACCAATCAGATTGGTCATTTGAGTCTGACTGCACGCCTTCCGATTCAACATCGGCCCAAATGAAGGCCGACGGCTCCTCAGACTGACGACGGCACGGAACACACCGAACAGACTGGAGACACCGACCTCGCCAGACTGTCCGACTGCCGATAATCAGGTTGGTGTGTCAGTGCCTTAACGCGGCGCACAGGTCCCAGGCCTCTTTGTGATAAAATAATGTAAAGCTGAGTGCAATGTGGACAACAGCAAAGAACCTGGAGGAGCCAAGTGGAACACGCAAGTTATCCTCTCCTTCCTGAATGTACACCTTCAGCTGAAAGTACTTGATAAGGAAGAAAATGGCTCTTTAATCTCTTTAACTGAATGGCATCTGACAAAAAATACACAGAGATCGGTTGCACTCAGTAATGGGTTAATATCAAGTTCAGGTATGGATGGATATTTGACTTGCTTTTGGCCTTTAAGAGACAATTCAATTTATTTTCTATCTCATACATATTTTTTGTAGTTTTAAGCCATCATTGCTGACAGTAATAATAATAAAAAAATAAATAAATAGCCTGCTCAGAAGTTAGTTGCTGATATCTGGAAAAGCTGCAATGTTGCTGTAAATGTTTTTTTTTGACATTTCCATCCATCCATCCACTTTCGACGCAAAGGAGCAGCGGCTCTACTAGGAATTCCTCATGGGTGACTGAGCTTTTCACCCTATTTCTAACACCCTATACTAAGCTATTAAAATAAGAATTATCGACATATTAATATAAAATCATGTTTTGATGTTAAACATACATGTGTAAGACACAGCAAATAAGCTTACCTGTATTTGTTGATGGCTACCATAGTGGCTACCTTACCTAAAGGCCAGTTATCATCAATGTGGTTGAGGTTTTTTGTTTCTTTTTACGAATAGGCCAATTTATCTTTGCTTATAATATGTTGGATTCATGTTAATGTGTATTTTCAGACATATCTTAATTTTGAAAAATGTAGAAAAAAGGTAAACAATTATTTGGCGGCCCCCCCTGCAGTGACTCTGAGGACCCGCTCGGTTGACGATCTCCGCTCCACGGGGTTGAGGTAGGGTGGGGGGTGATGGGGGGGGGGTTACATATATACAGGTTTTCTCAGCCACCCTGCTGATAAAAACTATTTTGCCTGCTTGTACAAGCAATCTAGTTCTTTCGTCCCAGCCTTCATGACCACACGATTGTTCACATGCTGTATATCGACAGAACATGTGTATTTATGTGTATTTGTTTATGAGCACATTTTATTTGTGTGGGTGTCTGTACGGTATGTGTGTGCAACAGCGTGTGTGTGTGCCTGTACAGCATGTGTTACAAATGCCATGTGTTCATGTGTGCGCAGTATGAAACATTGTGTGCATGTCTGTAAATGTGCGTGTGGATCAGCTGACGTCTGATGTGGATCCAGAGCTGATTTAGACCTGGGAGATTTTGGCTGAGAATCAAAGGAAAAACCAAAGGGATTGATAGAGTGACGGATTGCTGTGTGTCAACCTGCTGCTCTGTAAAGACAACAGAGAGGAAAGCTGTGAGCATTCGTTTGATGAAAAATCAAATGGAGGAAAATAATCAACGGTGGAACTACAGTGAGGTTTAGGAAGACTGGAGACAGTTTTGGAGGCTCTGTTCAAACTGCAGCTAAAAGAGAGAGTTAGGGCTGATTTTCTACCCATATTTACTATTTCCTAATCAATGTCATCCTGGACCCTGTTTTCTCCATGCTTTGGTGTTTTGCAGGATTTATGCATGCAGAATGTGTTGTCATTTTGTTGTCATACCGTCTTGTTTGTATTTCTTAAACTGTCACTTCGTTGGTTTTAGAACATCTCGCCGAAGGACTGCAGGTGGAAATATTGCCCGCTGGCTAAGGCCGGCTACACGCTGGCTACGTGGCCTGAGCGTGGCCTGAGCGTGGCGTTTCTGTTGCGTGTCAGCTGCGTGGCGGCTGCGTGGATTGGTTGGATGTCTTTACACACCAGAAACGTGTCTGATGCGGCGCTGCTGCTGCTAGCCTTGTCTGTACACATGTTTCCCATTGATGATTGCACTCAAGCAGTAGTATACTTCATGTTAAACATAAATATATAATGATTTGATTACAGCAAAGACAACGTCGGCAGTATTGACGGCAAAATAGGCTACAGAATATCTCGTTCTGTATTGACATTTATATCTGCATTTATGTCAGAACCTAGAGACTTTTAAACTCAAAATGTCATTTATTAATATGTATTTGTGTCAAAATGACATATACACATCTTTTTGTATTCTGTTTTGCCTGGAAACGCTTCCAACACGCTTGCGTGTCACGTGAAAACTAGGCGTCGGTCCTTATTTCTAGCATGCATGCGTTTTCGGCCCGGCTCGAGCCACGCCTGAGACGTGCGTGTCACGCAGGCAGTTTGAAGGCTCTAACCTGTTACCATGGGAGCCGAAATATAAACGGACACGCCACGCAGCCAGTGTGCAGCCGGCCTAACACTCGCACATTTACAGAAATGTGGATTAATATGTGTTATCCTTACAAAGAAATCAAATGGAAGAAAGGGTAAAATGCAAATATCTAGAAATCATTTCATTGGTCTGTGTATACTAGCAGCAATATTTTTGTATTTTTAGGTCATGGTTAACAATAGCGTTATTTCTCTTGGCAGAGACTTGGACCTTCACATGTCTTAATGGGATTTTAGGATGCTTGGAATTTCTTTGCAAAAGGGACCACTCTTCCATTTACTGGTGATAGATGTTTCCAGTTCTCGTAGTAGCTCAATTAGTGAACTTTCGGTTATTAATATAACACTACAGAGAGGAGTATGTGTCTGTTGTCTTTAAGAAATAAAGGCAGACAGAAGGCAAACTAAACAAAAGTGTGACTATCTTCCACCCCCCCTCACCAACTTGTTCTGCAACACATCTTCCCTACAACCAAACTGCTCATCATACTGAGGGGAAACTTTCATTAATGTTTAATGACATTGGGTACAACCGACGCTTTGAAAATGTGCTGCTCTTTTCATTTCCTTTCCTTTCGTCTTCTTTCTTCGTTAGCTCACCCTATGCTAATGTCTCTGAATGTCTCACAGCGTGTCCGGAAGGGAGCCGAGCCAATCGTGCGCTTGTGATATTGTGCTTTCACTAATGTGCCAATGCTAATTGAGCAAATGATAGTTCTTCTTCCCCCCCCCTTGCTCTATTCCAGCCTTTCCTTTGACTTTATGTATTTCTCGTCTTGCGTCACACGTTCGGATCGTGTCAGTTAGATTAATAACTTAACTTATCCAACTTATTGTCTGTGTTTTGCCTCCCAGTCACATTTGTCTATACTTGGCCAGTTTGTACTGGGGTGAGAGAAAGGGAGACCGGATGGAGAGGCTAAAAGAGGCAGAGGGACATACTTGATCCTCACTACAGAAAAAATGAGATGATACAGATGGAAAGAGAGAGCAGGGAAATGAGAGAGACAACAAAAAGAATGAGAGAAAACAACTCCCAGCTAAGCGGTAGAGGTGACCGATGGCTAATCTTGAAACCTACACCAGTGTGTGTGATAATAGGATGCGTTTTGCCTGCGGCGGACAGTACCATTGGGTTTGCTTGACTGCGAGAGGGTCCCGCGGCGTGAATCGGTGACCTGAATCCCAAAAGATCAAGAGGCTGACTCCCCTCAGCTTCACCCCAATACATTTAACCTCACCTCCCCTTTGGCCTCTCAACACAGGGCAGGCCATACACTGTGTGTGTCTCTGCATGTTTACTCATGTATCTGTGTATATGTGTGTGTGTGTGTGTGTGTGTGTGTGTGTGTGTGTGTGTGTGTGTGTATTGGTTCAGTGTTGGAGTGATGGTGAAACCAGAAGGAGGAGGGGTGACTTTAATCCTCAACTTTCCACCCCCAAGGTAAGACTGAGAGGATGAAAGGAGAATTTAGCCAGGTCCCTGTGTGTGTTGCCTGTGTGTGTGTGTGTGTGTGTTGCCTGTGTGTGTGTGTGTGTGTGTGTGTGTGTGTGTGTGTGTGTGGGGCTCACATTCCGCGCAAATCTTGGGCTGGGCCGTAGAGAATGAATGGGTTTAGTGCAGCGGCCGGACAGAAAAATCAATGCTTCATATGAGGAGGCTGCGGGGGTTAGGCCTCCGTGTTCATGTCAACAAGGCTATTGGTTTTCTTAATACTCCAAAGTTGGCGTTTCCCCGCTTCGGGAGGGCCGGTGAGGTGACTTGTGTGGTCAAAGCTTAACAAAGGGATCCTGCCTTCTAGCCCTCGCTGTACTCCGTGGCCGATGGGAAGCCAAGCCAGGATTAATTACCAACCGTGCTGGCTGGATATTAGTTGTTGTTTTCTCCCATTGTCACATGGCACCACTGGACTGGGGCTATTGGAAGCAGCTTGTGTGCTGCAGAGCATGGGCTAATACTGTTAGATGGAGTAACACACTTAGATGTAATAGCAGTGGGATGGTGGCGTGGCAATCATGCTGCCCCTCAGTACGGCTTTCACGGAATAATCAATGACCATGGTACCGCTACTATGATTATTAAACAAGTCAAACAACCAATCAATCATTTTACTAAAACTGATTTTACTTCAGATTTGGAACAAAATGTAAAAATAAATCTTAACACAATCATTCATTGTATTGCACATATATTTAGGGCTGCCACTTATGGTTCTTTTCATTATCAATTAATCTGCAAATATTTTGGTTGAAAACTACGCAAATTATTGATTATTAATATAGTTGATATATTTTTTTGTCAAATCAATAAATCATTGCAGTTCTGAATGTACAGTATTAATGACCAGCAGTGGGAAATAACAAAGAACATTAACTCAAGTGCTATACTTTACATTTTAACATGAGCTTCTAAACTACGGTAAATGAAACTGAACAGAAATATATAAAATAGTTTTGGCTAGCTCAACATGACATGAAACTGTTAATGCATCAGTAATAATAAAACCAATATTATATAATAATACAACACTGGCAAAGGCCATTCAGCTGCACAGTGAATGCATTTTTCACATTTTACTTCCGTACTTTTATTTCAGTAACATTTTGAATGTTGGACTTTTCCTTGTAACAGTATTTTGGGAAGAAGAGTGCTTCTCTCCACCACTGTTATAATAACTGGTCATGGTGTTGGTAGTATCTTACTCTGCTAAACAGGAAGCATGAAAGAAATAGAATATGCCCTTGCTTTTTGGATTCTCACGTTCAAATCCCTGTAACTCTTAGCAATTTAACTACTTCTCTTAGTTCTCCCCCCAGAACACACACACACACACACACACACACACACACACACACACACACACACAGGCCAGTCGTTAGCAACACTATGCTATAGACAGCAAACCTATAGGGAGGGGTCTGAGGGTCGGCGAAGGCAGGGCCGACCCAGCCGTTGAGCATTGCTCACCCAGAGCAATCGGATGAAAACGCAGTGCAGATGTAATTTGTTTTCAATGGCTGTTTCAAAAGAATAATTGTGGTGACACTGGCCGGTCGATAATATGGATTTTTGTTTTCGAGTGCAGTGTGTGTGTGGCGCTAAGAGAGGGCAGGAAATACAACGCTGCAGACCCAAATACAATAAAAATGGATTGTGTGTGTGTGTTTGTGGGGGTATTTGCAGGTCTGGTAACCATCACTGGGACCTGGACATCATTGGAAGGATTACTAAATGTGTCCTATGGGCTAGCTATGGGCTGGTATTCTCTCTCTCTCGCTCTCTGTCTCACTCTGCCTTTCTTTCCTTCGTTTCTTTCAGGGAAAAAAAAACCCACAGACTTGCCTTCGATAAAGTCACTTAAGATGAAACAAAGCTCAGGGAGAGAGGAGGCCTGGGTAAAACTGTGAATGTAGTCCTGGCAGGACAGTGTGTGTGTGTGTGTGTGTGTGTGTGTGTGTGTGGAAAATACCACCATCATTTAGATTTCATTGCCATTTTCAAAAAGGTGCCCTCTGTCTGATTCAATGAGAAAAACACCTTAGTCCATTTCTTAAACATTAAGATTAATGTACCGATTATTTTAATTTTTTGCAACAAATACTGCACATACATTTCTTTTTCATGAAAATAACTTCTTTAAGCAACTTTCTCCTATCCATTTCTACTTTATAATGTAACACTTGCATCACTACATTGCTTCTGTTTATATCCCTACATTTCATAAAGCATTGCAGTAATAACAACATACATGTACATAATGTAAATGCATATGCATTCAAACGCACTCCGGCACATAAACACACTCACATGAACGTAAAATTATTTCAAAAAATTGTTTTGATTTGACTAGAACTTTATATATGCTGCAATAACAAAGTCACAAATGCCTGTGTACATGTCTCTGAGTATATGATGTGCATTGGCAATTGTTTCTATAGTTCCTGAATGCATTCTAAAATGTTTCTTGCCTCTGTGAGATTGTCCTTATGATTGCTTCTCATAATAAAAGTCTCTTTCCTCTGGTCAGTCAGTGTACTTTCTAACTTCTGAATGGGCTAATTTGTTCGCTCGTCCCTTACTTTCCCCATGTCCTTTTCCTCCTCCTCCGATCTCCCTTCATATGGCCTCTATATTGCCAGATAATGGCCACTTTGACCGTTTGCCAAATCAGACACTGTTTTGCTGGGTGAGGTAGTTGGGGCAATTCTAATTTGTCACAGGAGATGGAGGGGTGTGTGTGTGTGTGTGTGTGTGTGTGTGTGTGGGCAAGAGTGGGTTCATTGAAGGGGTGGGACTGTGTGACATTAAATGAGTGAAGGTAGATTCCGATGGCACGCTGGGGCCAGATGGAGAGGGACATACAGTAAAAGGACATTATTCCTCTGTAGTCCGAGCCCTCGCTGACACGCTATACCCCCCCTCCTTTCTCTCGTTCTCTCTCTCTCCCTCTCTCTGTCTTTCTGCACTATTCCCTTGCCGCGGGTGGTCACCAGAGACCAGACTGGGGCTGATTTATTCTCCCTCTCTCCTGTCCTCTGCCTGACTGCCTCTGCAATGGAGAAATTTCCTTTCTCTCTCTTCTCTCTCTCTCTCTCTCTCTCTCTCTCCACAGCAGTGGTACTAAGGCAGGGAAAGCAGGGGAATGAGAATAGGCAAGCTAACATTAGAACGTCTCCCTAATACACTGTCCTGCTCTGTCTACTCCCGCTTTCCCACCCCGCGAGTTGCCTCTTGCCAACCGCAGTATGTCTTCCTCAAAGGCCATCTGTATGTGGTGAGCACATCTTAAAGCTGCACAGAGTAATACTTTTTTATGTTAACTAAATCTGGAGTGCTATTGACACTACAAGAACTTCATCTCAAATACTTCCATGGATGAGATTGTGGAATATATTTCATATTTCACTACCTTTTAAAAGGGGTTGGATCAAATACCTTTGAAATGGATAATACGGTACTTACTACAGGTATGCTGATAATTAATAGGTACCCACACACAAGCTTAAATACACAAAGAAATCCGTTGCTCATCGTTGAACATGAGCAGTTGTCAAATCAACGAAATTTATTCAAAAAGCACCAGTTTATTTGATCATATTTCATTTCTAAATGAATATTTTAACTGCTTGATGAGGTCATTTGGTAGAAAGTCCAATCTTTTTTTTAGCATTTTTAGATTTACTTGGGCTGAGTCTACTCACCAGAGCCAGAGCACGTTTTTCTCCCATCCCCGAATGCTTTGTGGACTCGCCAGACTCTCCTCCGCAGCGCTGTGGAGGAAGGCCCGGCAATGCTAGACTAGCGCAGTGGTGATCGGGTGTTGGAGCCACCGTATCAAAGTTCCGCCCAAACACCCGCTTGATCAATCGCGAGTCGATCCCAGCTGTCAATCATGACGTTTCACCCCGATAGCATCAAATAACTATTAAAAACCAAACTTATCAGAAAAATTAACAGCTGAACAAAAACCGTGATCAGAACTACCAAAAATTACAGAAACCATCTTTGCGAAAAATGTATTTGACGTTTACTTTGAGTTCTTTAGTTTGGCCAATGTCCCATCCATTAACATAGAGGGGGCGGGGTTTATGACCTATAGCTATAGATCCAGATGTTTTGGCTTCACTTATACGGTCTATGCATCAACCCCTAGCTAAAACTGGTTATCGCTCACCGTTTATTAACGAGTACTGCCCCTGTGTTTTAAAGCTGCGGTTGGTAACTATCATAACAATAAATGTGTCATATTTGCTGAAACTGTCACTATATCCTGACAATAGTACATGAGACAGATAATCTGGGGGGAAAAAAAATAGTCACGGTCCTCTGCCTCCTCCTGGTGCTCCTAATGGCATTTGCAAGATTGAACAACCAATCAGAGCCGAGGAGTCTCTAACACAAAGTCAGATCACTCAGAACACATATCAAACTAGGCAGCGCTAATCAATATATATATAAAGATTCTGTTACTACATTGCAAATTTCTCTCTTCTATTTTCACATTTAGCATTCTGTAAAATTTGTTACCACCGCCCACCGTAAACGTTCTCATTTCACAGCTAAACAGCAGCATGCTAAAATATGTTTCTGAAAACATATGAGGCGAGAAATAGGCAATGCACTAACAGAAACTTGATTCATTTTTGATCAGCCCTGCCTAGTTTATTTTTTTAAATAAAATATACAGACTGAACCTTTGAGCTAATATACAGCTCATGTTTCTGTTTCTAGCTCTGAACCACGTACACATTTCTAAAAGTACATTCACTGAAGAATTGTGATTCTCATCTCCTCCAATTCTGAATCTTTTCGAACAGATTCTAAAAATATATATAGATTTTCACATTGTTAATAACGTTATGTTGACGCAACGAAAAAAAAAAGGCGAACATCTAAGTTATTGCATTTTGATTCTCTGTCAATTTTGGGTCCTTGAGTTTTCAGGGGGTCATGCTGCCTATTTCTCTCCTCTGTGTGGTTTCAGATGAAAGTGTGGCTAGGGAAAGCTTATATATACCTATTATTTTTACCTAATACTTATTCAGTGAGCAAAAAGCACAGAGTTGCACCTGATGGAGCTTTAGCTATACGTCTCAAAGCAGTGAGCTTGAGTGGCATGGCGACACTCATTACACCAACAGGCGTTGGGCTAATTGCCAGCGGGATGAAATTATTCTGCAGATGCTGACAGGTGAGAGGGTGCTCAAACATGACCGGCAAAATATTTCTCCAGTGGCCAGTACGTGAGGAGGATTGAAGCGGGCTTCTGTTCAGATGTGCAAACATATACATGCAAATGTCCGCATGCAAGCTCACAAACATATGCACACACGTGCCTCCTTTAGCGCACACATACACACACATCCATTTTACAATGTATGATGTAATATAAAAGAACAGTTCCCACGCTATATAGCCAATGTTGGATGATTATACGGCTGCAACTAACAATTCTTTTAATATGTCAATTAATCTGTTTATTCTTTTCTCGGTTCATCAGTTAGTTGTTTGGTCTATTAAATGTCAGAAAATGGTAAAAAATGTGGATCAGTGTTTTCCAAAGCCCGAGATCACGCCCTGAAATGTCTCGTTTTGTCCACAACTCAAAGATATTCAGTTTACTGTCACAGAGGAGAGAAGAAACTAGAAAATATTCACATTTAACAAGCTGTAAGCAGATAGTTTTTGCTTAGATTTTCATGAAAAATTACTCAAACCGATTAATCGATTATCATAATAGTTGGCGATTAATTTAATAGTTGACAATTACATTACATGTCATTTAGCTGATGCTTTTATCCAAAGCGACTTCCATATAATGCATTTAACCATGCAGGTACAAAACCCTGAAAGCAAGAATGAAATGCAAGCACATGAGCAAAGAGTCACATGTAAATGCAACTTTTTTTTTTCTTCTGTTTTTCTTTAATCAAAAGGTGCAGTTGGAAGAGTTGTGTTTTTAGCGTGCGGCGGAAGATGTGTAGACATTTAATCCATTCATTTTTGCTGTTTCATATGATTAATCAATTACCCTGTCCCTGATATGTTGGATCATTCCCTTCATGCCAAAACACACGCATGCACCTCCATGCCCACCTCTTCACTCTGCTGGCCGTCGTCCTCGGCCACTCCTCACTAGCAAGACACTGGCACATACACATTATTGATTTTCATTTAGATAACTTAACGTTCACAGACAATTCACGGCCCCTCCATCACAGACACCCCAGCCCCAGCTTAGATGTACGAGCTTGCCTCACTGTAATCTGCCACCATATCTCTTCTCTCATGCTCTCTTTCTCTGCTTTTTTCAGGTTCATTTTTCCTAAACTTAACCAATCCCGAATAAGCGGGATATAAATGGAGAGAGGACGTTGCATCGATCAATCAGACTTCACACAAACGCACACACACAAGCAGCGTGGATGCATTTCCCGCCAGCAGTTTTCCTTTTCCGCCCCCAACATCCCATTACCTCCGGGTAGTTGGCCAGTCAAACAGGAATACAAATTGCACCCCAACCATCATATGTTAGGCCCGATTTGTCGAGCGGGAAGCCTGACAATTCCCAGAGACTTACACAGCCCACACCGGTGCTGGAAATCAGGCCTGTTATGGCGGCCACACGTCTATAAAGATTGTTCATTTGGTGGAAAACAGCTACCTGGGCAGGGACAAGGAGAGTGATGCAGAAAGCGTTGTAAATACGCAGGGAGATATATGGGCCTGGCTGACCTAGACTGGAACTGTACGGGCTGTTGGCATGAATGTAATGAAACGGTCTCAGTGACATGTCTTTATGGGGTATGGAGGGCTTTTTCTTGTTAAATAAAAGTGCAACTTGCCATGGACAAACATTATTTCAGTACGCAAATAAAAGCAGTCAAGACTATAATAGTAAATGCTTTTTTAAAATTCTGTATCAGAAGAGGAAAACGTTTGCACCCTCTCCTCTGTTGTGGGAAACTCATTTTAAAGGATGTTACAGGAATAGTTCAACATTTTTGGAAAATACGCTTATTGGCTTTATTTCCTGAGTTACTGAAAAGATGGATATCACTTTTGTTTCAGGGTGGAGACAGGAATGACAATTTGCCCTACTTAGCACAAAAACTGGAAGCGGTTGGAAACAGCTTGCTTGGCTTTATCCAACATTCAAAAGCAGCCCTAAAGCTCACTAACTAATATGCTTTATATCATTTGTTTAACCTCTCCTTAAACAGAAATGTAAAAACAATAATATTACAATAAATAGAGCTAATTACATAGGCTGTGTAATGCATTTACTTCTGCTTTACATGCATAGCTGTGACGCAACATGTATTTCTACGCTTCACACGTAACTTCATTGTGTATTTGGCCAACCCAATCTCACTTCCAACTCGTCAAATATTGATGCTTGGTCAATGGCTCTCAGTGTCAGATCTCGACGCACAAGGCACCTTTTAAATATGTTTTTTATTTTTAATTTTTTGTTGCCATTATAGGATATTGGAATTGAACCCGTGGCTGCTGCGGTAAGGATTGAGCCTTGGTACATGGGGCGCATGCGCTACCAGGTGAGCTATCAGGGCGACCCGCAAGGCATCCTTTAGCGTCTTTATGGGATGCACCCATGGATGTATTATAAGACCTGGATACAGTGTTCGAAGGTGGAGCCCAGGTCATTCCTTAGAGTTGCTCAGTGCCACATGAAGCCATCATGGAGCCAAAAATTACCCAGATAATCGGCACTACTTCCGCATTGTGTGGCCCATAGAGCTAACACTTGTCAATGGAGAGTGGCCGGACTCTCTGTACAAATGAAATGGACCAGAGTCTGGTAGGACCAGGCTATCACATGATGGCTCGGGAGTTGCAATTCCACCACTTGGGTGCTATGTTCAAATTGCTCCAAAGCCCGGCGCACTTCCTGGGGGCCTGAATGCACCGGGCATAGCAACAGCTTGACCGCGGCACTGTAAGATGACGTAGTATGAAAAGCGACAACGGTATAGTGAGTAGTATGAAAGACCAAAAATCCGGAGCTAGTGTTGACGAAGTGACCGAAGAGCCGGTTAATTAACCTGACTCTTGTCACTAAACCGGGAGACTCGAGTGCCATACGTCAATGAACCGCAATGAACCGACTCACTCCTGTTTTTTTCTTTTACTAAATTCGTGCCGTTGTGTGTGTGTAGCTGGTATTTTTCTGCTACTGTGTGTGTAGTAATCTAGCTCATTAGCGCCTCCACTGGAGTGGTGGTGGTAGAATCAATCAGGAAATGAGCTACCTATACCGTGCACCAGGCTACTGAACGAGACCAAATGTAACCGTGCGACTGGCCGGCCTGCTCGAGTCTAATGTAATCAAGCGGTGTCTTGGTTCTCGGCAAGTTTGAGTTATTAACCAAGCCTTGTTTCTGGTGCATCTTAGAGGATTGTGTTCATGGCAATTCACACATTATTAATGGGGAAGTACAGTACATCACATACAAATACACGTCATGTTATTTTGGTGGTTATGTTAAGTTACATGTTAGAGAAGTGAATGTTGCTACGTGGTAGCTAGGCTAGGCTGTCACAAGACCGCGCACCAGGCTACTGAACGAGACCGTAAGGACCGTAACCGAGGCTACTGCACGAGTCTATATTCAAACGGGTGTCTAGGTTCTCGGCAAGTTTGACTTATCAACCAATCCCAGAAGCCTTTATTTCTCGTGCATCTTAGATGACTGCGTACATACATATTCATAGACTACATTACAGATGGATATCACATACAAATGCACGTCATGTTATCTTAGTAGTTGTGTTAAGTTAAATGTTTGTTACGTGATAGGTAGGCTGTCACCAGGAGACTGAAAGAGAGCGTAACCGTGCCTAATGCATGATTCTATGTAATCAAACGGTTGTCTAGGTTCATTTAATAATTGTGTTCATGTTAATTCATAGGCTACATTACCAAGGGGAAAATATATCAAATACAAATACACGTAATGTTATCTTGGTAGTTATGTTAAGTGTTAGAAGTGAATGTTGCTACATGGTAGTTACTGTCATGAGGAGACCGCACCAGGCTACCGAATGTAACCGTGGCCAGTGCGTGAGTCTGTCGGTCAGTATGAGTGTGTAAATACTATAGTATGTCGAGACCGAATGTAACTGCAACCACTCAAGTCTTCCGCGGTGTCTTGGTTCCTGGCGGGGGAACGCGATAACAACCCCCCCGCCGAGGGCACGCGAACCGGTGAGCAAATCGATTAACTCGGTAGGCAAACCAACGACCGTCCGGTTGAACCGACTCACGTAAAAGAGTCGGTTGTCCCATCACTATCCGGAGGGAGGTTGGTTGTGTGACTTAAACCTACATTTGGTGTACATGTAGGGTTAGGTTTAGGGTTGATTACCTTCTCAGACGACAATGAAGCATTGTCACTGTGTTCCCAGAAGTACAATGCAATCATGAAGGAATAATCAATCCAGACAATCTTTCTTGCAAGATGTTTAGTCATTAGCTAAACTATTGATGAATTGAGCACACATCAGGGTGTATGAGCAGGCATTTGAACACATAACTACACAAAGTACATTTGCTCCATTGCATCTATTAGAGCGAGCCCTGGAATCCTGTTAGTTCACTTACTTAACACTGTAACATCCCCTGCCCCTAACAAACGCTGCCTTGCCTCAGCCTTTTTTTTCAGCCTGTCTCTTTCATCTTTCTCCAAACTGTCCCCTGAGGTAAAGGATGCTCGCAGATGAAAGAATGAAAGAAGACGAGTCATACTGAGGACAGCTCCTGCTGTGCTCAGGCCACCACACCGCACACTGCCTGACTGACTGGCCACTGCTTAGTAAGTTAGTACTACACACACACACACACACACACACACACACACACACACACACACTGCTCCATCTTGTCACCTTATGTTCTATCACCCCTCATTGCCGTGATCTCCAGGGAACGTTAACTGAGTCAAACTGGCAGTGGAGGGAGACAGGGGTGACAGAGAAGAACATCAAGGAAGTTGAGGACACCGACTGAGACCAAGAGGCGTCGTGGGCACAGAAAGTAGACGTGAGCTTGACGCGACAAGGACCGGCATTTTGACATGTATTAAAAGGTTGAGAACGGACACATCAAAACAGAGGGAACTGAGAAGGCAGAGGCGCAATAGATATGACAGGAATAGGCGAGTATTTCCAGATGGCTGTTTTTGACGGACAGGTGAGCTAAACGAACCCTGTTAATGCTGACTGCTTAACTCGGCCCGCCCTGCTGGGAGCTGTCCCGACCATTGGAGGACAGACGAGAAGAGTGATTTGATTCAAGGAGAAACTAATTGCAACAGGATGCGCCATTTAGGGATTATAGTGCGATGAAGTCCGGCCCCATTTCTAAGCAGGCCTCCGTTCCACTACTTTGGCCAGACAATGTATTTTGTAATAAAGAGCGTCATTCATTGGTATTTCCGACTGTGGGAAGATGATACTTGGGTTTTCTGTCCATATCTGTCCAGATAAATAAGCATCTACAACTGCACTGGCAGTAAAAGTTAAACACCCCATCATTTTAAGCCAATTACTAATTGAAAAAAAAATCAAAAGTTTAATTATAAACTACAGGTCCCATAAGTGGCGTGCTGCATTAACAGGGTTGCCATCTTTTCGATTTTTTTAATAGATTTAGAGACTTTTAAGACCCCTTCAGCAATTTTGTTTTCCACAATAGAGCCTAGCAATGTTTAGGGTAGACCTCTGTCTCGATAAAAAAAAGAGGAGAAAATATTCCTCAATATATCTCAGTCAATGCACACTCATCCTGCTTACTGTGAACACAGAAACGTGAATGTGAACATTAACAACCAAAAATCCCAAGTGTTTGCATTTAAAATAATCTGACTTGACTATTGCATGTTATTTTTTCAGGTGATTCAGTAGATTGAATTTGACTTCATTCTGTGAAAATGTTTCCAATATTTTAACATTTTATGGATATGTCAAATGTTGCATAATGACGGCATACTCATACAGGCCTGTTTTACTCATTGCCAACTAGTTCCCTTAGCTGGACAAACAATCGACCAATGACAGCTTTGTATGTTACTTTTTACATTGCTTGCTACTTATTACTTATTACTTACTGCCGTATATATGTAAAAAAGAGATTTATTGGTCATGGGAAGTTCTTCTGTTACAACTGCATTTTTTCATTGAGGCTGATTTTCATATAAGTATCTTGGAACATGCAACGTTAATCTGCAATATGTAAATGAATTCCACTGAGAAAGTGAAGTTAATCAAAGTTTTAAAGAAAACTACAACATTGCAAACCAAATAATAGTTATTTCATGAAGAGGAAATAAAATGAAACTTACAAAATCATGTCAAAATGTAATCACTTGGCAGGCTTTTTTGAAATGGTCCCACTTAGTGGCATGTCCCAAACACAGTGTGGTGTCAGGGACAGGGGCGTTGAGGACCACTTTGACTCTAATGTTCAATCTCAAGAAATAGGAACCTGAATAAGCTTTTAGCTCCAATGTAATATAGTACTAACAATGTGTTTGTGTGTGTGCATAGTGTGTGTGAGTGGAGTATTCACTGTAATTCCCTCCTTCACACACACTGACTTCATACAGTGTACAGTACATACTCTGATGGGCTTTCACACCCTGGTTAACATGCTTTAGCTGACGGTGTGGGTGTGTGAGAGAGAAAGACAGATAGTTGTGGTCGACATGACTAGCTGGGATGGGACTCACTGTATGTAGAAAGTGCTATTGCTTGTGAGAAAGTGGCATTAGATGGGAAAGGTTGTCTCACCCAATCATTGTTCACAATAGTTTTCTGTTGTATGTGCAGGCTAAATCTCTGTGCAGCATTACTTTGATGAGGAATCCAGCTGCTTTTAGGCCACAGAGAACCAAAGTCACGACGTCATGTCTGAGCTAGTCTCTGTTCCACTAGCTTCTGTTACTCACTGCAATCTCTCGAACCAGCGTTTCTTTAATCAGTCTTGTGAAGAATGTTTCTGGGGTTTACTGTCCATATTCTAAAAGTAATCAGCATCCTCTATAGCCCAAACTAATGTAAACATCAATAACTTTGTGAGCACTGAAAATATTAAGTGAAGTGCTTATATCGTCGAAACTTAGTTTTGCCCACAACTAACTAAAAATCGAGGAATCTCTGTTCACGTGTGGGTCTCCTACGTGTTCAGTACAGAAGCGGGGCCGGGGAGTTGCTACATCGGGGTCAGCCCAATGGTCCCACAACCCAATGGTCCCACAGCCCTATGTTCCCACATTTCTAGAACATTTTCAAAATTAGGTCTTGTGTTCCTACATTTCCCTTCAATTTAAGCCCTATCCTCCCACTAGATTTTTTAGGGTTAGGCGGATAAAATCTGATACAACAAGTCAGGTCAATTCCGGGCAGGAGCGGGTCCGTCCGAGAGAGACCGGCTAGCGGCGGGGTCCAGTGGTGGTGGCAGCGGTGGTTCTGGCTCAGTGTATGACCGGAGTGGAGGGGTAGCAGGAGTTAGGTTCCAATGGCAGCTGGAGGCAAAAGAAAAGGGATCAGGGCAGGCAAACACACAAGTAGACAAAACAGATTTGTCTGGTGCAAGACTAACTGTGGCAGTGTTGACTATGATCCGACGCAGAGTGAAGGAATGACCAGGTTTATTAAGCAGAGGTTGATTGTGGTAGATGAGAGGCAGCTGGAACCCTGACTCCCGCACACCAGACTCCACTCTGCAATTAGGACAGACAAAGGGAGGGACAGAGGAGAGACAGAGAAGCCACCTAGAGGCAGCGAGCCTAATAGTCTCCCTGCTTCCTCTGCCCGGGCTACCTTGCTACCTGGATGTGACGGCTAGAAGGAAAAATAGGGGACACGTAGGAGTGTAGGTGAGCTGCAGCAGAGAAAGTTATAAAAAAAACTAAACAATGAGAACAAAACAATCGGCCCGTTCCAAACAGGCACGTGCTCCAAACAGGCAATGCACTAGTCCATAGAATTCACCAAAGCTCTTTTCTAAAGTCAATTTACCACATACTTTCTATTTGTAATCTCTGCTGTCTAAAATGTTTACAGTATTAAAGCCTTCTCTGTTTTTCCAGACATGTCTGAACTAACCGCAGTCCCTCGATTCCCCTGTGGACTTTTGTCAAGCCGTGCCTGCGCAGGTCCAGAGCTAGTGGGAAATGATGTTCTTTGAGCTTTGTTGATGACTCTAGCTGTGCTCATTTTCTTAGAGATTTTAGTCTTTTACGGATTAACTTGCCTAATTCGAAACCTACAATGTATTCTTCAACGCTGGCCAATCTACATTGTGATTTCAACACTTAAACCTTTCCCACTGGAACTTGCTTGTTTCATTAGAAGGGTCATTTTTTTTTACAGCTGGTGAAGAACTCCACTTGCGTTCACACAAAGTTGGGACAGTATATTTCTCTTTCTCCATGCCGAGAATACGCACACACACACACACACACACACACACACACACACACACACACACACACACACACACACACACACACACACACACACAGATCACAAAGAACCGGGGAGGGAGGGGAGCAGGCTAGCTGAGCTTAGCAGTCCCAGTGCGGTATAATTAAGACTGAGCGCTAACAGACACTCCCAGTTTAACCACATTACTCTTAAAAAATGTTACACAAACCAGAGACATCTCTGACAGCGCAACATTATCCCCCCAGTTACAATTAATTACCCACACGTCCTCCCCATGCGTCCCATTTACATATCTTAACAAAGGCAGGGGGATCTGCCAGGAGGGAAAATACAGGTTAGTTAGGCATGCCAAGGAGCATGTTTCTGTGTGTGTGTGTGTGTGTGTGTGTGTGTGTGTGTGTGTGTGTGTGTGTGTGTGTGTGTGTGTGTTGATGTGTGTGTAAGACTCATGCTGAGGTGTGACTGCTAAAAAAAATAACAAATTAATGCAGATCAGCTGCTGATACCTGGCTAAGACAGATTGCTATATAATAGGAAACGGGTTCCCTCCAAAACATCCAATTTCTTTCCACTGAATTGTTGTAGATATCACATTCACATCTTCTTTGCTGATGTTGCATCTTTGCATCATCGTTTGTATGCGCACACGTGGAAGCCACAGGGTGTGTTTGAGCAAAGATGGGAAGACGTTTGAGCGCTGTTGCAGACAGACTTTGTGTGTGTTTTAGCTTTTTTTCTTTTTCCTCTTTCTTTCTATTTTTTTTTTAACCTCTTGTTCCGTTCACTCTCTCATTTATAATGGGGCGAGGGAGGCTGGAGATAAAAGAGGCGAGCAGGGAGACAGAGTGAGCGGTCACACTCTGTGATACTATCTGCTACCCGCAACGCATTGCAAGTGGACGCCTGACATGTTCTATACATCTTTCCACTCTGGCGCTCATTAAACAAATGCCCGTTGATATATGGCTCTCAAGAAATGAATTTTTACCTCTGTGGGCTGGGGACCTGCTCTCTCGCTCAGTCCTTGCCTTCGGTGTGATCTCTTGGGCCCATGGAAAAACACAAACACTCCCTCGCTCACAGACCGCGCATGCACAGGCACATATAAAATCCGAAAACAGAGATAACAAATGTGGCCCTGAACACGCTCACCGTGTACACTTGTTATTTTCTCCTATAGGGCAGCTGGGGCTGTGTTTGCTGATATGACCAGTTACTTATAGGAGAGCCGGCTGCATGCACCGTAAAACAATGAAGCAGATATGATTACTCGGATATACATTGTATATATAATGACACACACTACAACCCATTTGCTACAATCAAAACCGTTCCCATTGGAAGGCTGAATGTACTGCTTTCCCGTGATGTTGATAAGGAACAGATAGATTTCAAACAGATTCATTTATTATCCCTGTTATCTCCTGTACCTTTATTCCTGCTAGAGATGTGTCGCAGGCTAAACCCGGCGAAACTCAGTTTTCCTACCTTTTTATATGCAGTGGAGTGGAGTTTACAGGCCTTTTTAGGCTGGCATAAATCATCGTGACCTGGATCTATGGCATACATCACAGAAAGCAGTGCTAGTTCTATGAAGATAAGCTCTTTTAAGGGAAACAAAGTGGAAATTAATGCTTTGGAAAAGCAATTTTTTTGTGTTTGGTAACTTTATTTTTTACTTTTTTCTATCATGTTTACTCAGGTTTCTTGACCTTTAGATGCAAATTAATCGGGACCGACAATTTTTTCCCTTTTAGACCCACACAAAATGGATCATTATTCTAATATTAGGGCTGTCAAAATGAATGCGATAATAACGAGTTCACGCAAATTCCTTTTAAGGGCACTTTTAAAAGTAATTTTTTTTTTTCACGGAAGAACAAACTTTCTGAGATTTGGGCCTCCGCTCACTCCATAGTTTGGGAAATCCAAAAACGACCTTTTAAAAAATCTTCATCCAGGTTTTCCAAAAGTCTGTTATCGGTGACAGAGGCGTAGTGGGACCAAAAAAATCTACCGGGAAATTTCGTAGACCACCGGCGTTCGGGGGGGGGGGTGAATGAATGAACAACACACAGCACAGCAACTTGCACACCACTCGCACCCTGTCTGTTAACGTAGACTTCCAAACGTGACAAAGAAAAAAAGATCCGTTCGATGGCTTTACGCCATAGGCAGGGCTATGCCATTTGGGGAGGGGCCGCTCACTGATCCCCCTATATTTCTGAAAATCCTAGACATGGTTGTGACCGTTCTGATTAGCCCGTGTTTGTATTGAAATAAGAGGCTGCTGCGGCCCGCCGTACGGGTTGAGCAGAGGCTGTGGTAGCGGTGTTGCTAAGAACTTGCAATGTATAACTATTATCAGACCGGCCCTCGCAGCCTCGAAACGCTACCGGCCCACCGGGAAAAATCCAGACTCCCCCGATTGCCACTCTGCCTCTGGTCAGTGAACTAAAACGCTGTTTGCATGTGGAAGAAAGGCAAAAATGCATAGAAAATGCTATGTTTTCAAAGTGGACTAGCCATTATGCACATGATTCCACCCTGCTGTATTTCAATTATTAAAGTCGCTACGAGGATGTTTCTGAAACTGCTTAATTTTCCATCTGATGATCAGTGAAAACAGTGAAAAGAACGCTATTTTTATATATTTCTTAGTAATGCCTCTGCCCGGGTCAGATTTTTCTTGCTAAGTCACAAAAGGATTTTCGGCAGGTAGACGGCGCTACAGTAACACTCTGCAGCGTTGTGGAGGTCGGTCTGGCAATGCGAGACTAGTGAGTATCCAGCCCGGTAAAAGGTAGTAGGAGATTTCTTTAAATGCAGATCAGTTTCTGATACCTGGCTAAGACAGATTGCTATATAAAAAAATTGTATCTTAATTTTATTTCAGAAGTTCTGTGTTGATACTGGTGCAGGGCCATCCAGAAAAAAAAAGGAAATTAAATGAAGAACAACTAAAAGCTAAAAGAGTGACAGACATCCGTCGGGCTTTCAAAAGATTGTAAATTATTAAAAAGTGACCCTGAAATGGCCCTCCTCCTCTTAGACAGGTGTGTACAATGTCTGTTTCCTTCATGAAATAACTTTAAAATGCCAGACATGGTTGTACGTCAGTAGCCTACATGAAATTATGTCCCCCTTCAAATTTTGCAATTTTTCGATTTTATTTCTTTTCAGTCTGTGTTTGTGTTGGCTTACTCTTTTCTTTTTGTCCCCCAGTACATGTGTAAAGTCTCCTTTACACATAAAAGCTACCATATAAACAATTTGACTTGCGCCAGCGGGCTTGGACCCCGTTCATAACTACTTACAGTTAAAGTTATTATTACGTTGGTTGCTACAGCAAAATCTTGCAAATGCATTGACTCGTGACATTAAAGTTCCTTGTAGCTGCTTTAAAGCGTAACTCTCACCAAAATGCAACCTAGGGTCTTTTTGTGAATGTACCCGACGGAAGTGTAACTTTTAAGATTGACCGTATTTTCGTTTTCGGTCAAATGGCCTTTCGAATTAGCCTGGTTGACACCAGACCCTTCTCAATTGTAACTGAATGTGGGTCTGGAAAAAGTTCATTGACAGTTTATTTCCAAAGGGGCGTCACCAACAGACGCCGCTCAAATGCCTCTGGGCGCATTGGATAGTCCTTCAACCAATCAGACCAACGACCCGGGTGACACTGCGCTTCGGTAGCCGTCATGAATGTAAACAAAAAGCTTCTCGCCGTCGCTGCGCTATCATCGTCACGTAAAGCCCGCCTCAACGGTTGTGATTGGTTTAAAGCCCGCCTCAGCGGTTGTGATTGGTGTAAAGCCCACCTCAGCAGTTGTGATTGGTGCCTCGATTTTGGGGACATTGAAAATGGGCTTGAATGGGCTCTTCGCCAGACTGACTTGCAGAGCAAATCTCAAATTTGCCAGAAGTTCGTCAGGGTTTACCCAGGCTCCTTTTGAATGGGAGTGCTAGGGACACTACTATGATCGCATAAAAATCGCTATTTTTAAAACACTAAGAAGGCTCGACAAAGTGTCGATCTCCGAATGCAACATAACAGGGAGGAGAGTAAAGATGGAAAGCTCCTAAAGCTTAGTTCCATATAAATGCACGGATAATTCGTTGTTTTGTCATTAGCGAAAAACAATATTGACCTTGTAGTTGAAAAGGGAGCCTCATATAAGAAACAATACTAAAATCAATAGATGCGTTCATTCACATTCAGAGATCGACACTTTTTGACTTTGAAGATGGCGGCGAGCGGAAAAACCAAGAGCTAAAGTGATTTGTTCAAAACCTTTTTTAGTAAACTCTGGGTACACAAACAGTGTTCTCAATGCTTTCGTTAAGGTGTAGAGCCCCTGGTGATACTTGGAGCAAAGTTTCATGTTGTGTCGAGCCTTCTTAGTGTTTTAAAAATAGCGATTTTGATGCGATCGCAGTAGTGCCCCTAGCTCTCCCATTCAAAAGGCCATTTAACCGAAAACGAATATACGGTCAATCTTAAAAGTGGCAATTCCGTCCTAATTATGCTAAAAACAAAAGTTTGACTCAGGTACATTCACAAAAAGACCCTAGGTTGCATTTTGGCGAGTGTTACGCTTCAAAGTGGAATTATTTCAACTAGCTAGCACGTTAGCTAGCCACGCTGCTTGTCAACTTTTTGATTCTAACAAGAATATCGTAACTTTCACCACTGCAAACCCCCCAAAAAAAACGTGACTTTGTGGTGACAGTGTCCTGTTAGCAGCAATAATAAGACATTACTTTCATATTCACACTCTTCTCTCATTTGTCTGAAGTTGGATCATTACTCTCTGGCTTCCGTATGGAGAAGGGTTTAATTAAAGTACTAATATAATTTTCTACCAGTCAATGGGTATTCTAACCAGAGCGTGTGGATGGGATGAGAAATAGAGGCCAGCAGGGTTTCTGCAGTTATCAGTGACAGAAAAAGCTACTGAGGTTGATAAAGTTCACTTTCTATTTCGGATCCATGCAGTCTTATATTTATTTTAATCAGTATGAAAAAGTTTGGTTTGTACAGGTGAGAAAAATAGACTTTCTCCAATGGCCCAAATTAAGACAGCTGATTACATGCTTCACATTTAAAGTCCTGGCAAAGCAAAACGTAATCACGCCACAGGAAAATGTGTTTTTAACCACCAATCCAAATTTGGTTGATTTCAAAAATCGCTGAATAAAATAAAATTAGGTTGCAAAGTCGTGAAAAAAGAAGCAGTATTCTCTGCTCTGAGACGCTGGGGGCTTGTCCACTGAAGGCACTGAGCTGATAAACGAGCCGCAGTTTCATGTTTTTATGATTTTAGCATCTAACAGAGTTGTTTGTTCATGGGCGGAATTGAAAGGTTATGGTTTGATCCCACATTTCCCCTTATTCGTGGACACAGAATGAAACACTGATGTATTAAACCAATGCCAATCAAATTAACTACTTATTATTCCAAAGTGCCGGTATTCAGTTCCAGATCGTTTCGGCCCACTTTAGCCCCTGACACAATAAAGAACATTTTCAGTATACTGTTTAGTGTCACTGCTGGGAACTGGACCCAAACGCAGACTGTGGAGGCAGCAGGATAACATCAGGGATTTATTGATGACCACAGGCAGGCAGGTAGACAGACA